>NW_020638099.1:525-866 GCF_003573695.1 Papaver somniferum
ATGATGATTATGATGTTATGTTAGAAGAACATGTCTATACTGAAAATGTTATGGAACCTTTGGGTTCAAATACATTAGGCTTCTCTGCCCCGACCTTAATGCATGATATTTCTTCTAGTATTCCATGTGATGTTTCCCCTGATGTGCCGATACACGAGGATAAATCTGTTGATGATGTTGATGATTCTGATTGTGATCTAGCCAATTTGATTGATGATTGTGAGCATGATGTGACATGTGTAGATGAGTTAGGAGATTTTGATTTGATTGATAATGATATGCCTATTCTTCTACCTAAGTCACAATCTGATGGCCTTCCACCCAACCTAGATTTGGTTTGT
>NW_020638100.1:0-470 GCF_003573695.1 Papaver somniferum
GTTAGGATTCAAATTAGTTCTTCTTCGTCTTTCATCCTTCTTCTATTGTGAAATTTTCCTAATATTGTATTTTCTTGAATCAATGTACATAGAAATGCAATTTTCACTAGACGTAATGCCTTAGAACATATTATTTGTGATTACAATACATTTTTCAAACTTTTTATGTTAAAGATGAGTTTATCTAATTTACAATTTAGTCTCAGAAACCAAGTTCAGACTTATAACGAAGTGTGTAGATTTTTTTGAGTTAACGTATATAAAATTCAACATTTTTATGAACTCTTTCTTTTTGTGTTGGATTTCTCTTTCTATTTGATTCAAGATAGATGAAATTTGTTAGGATTTTGATTAGTTCTGCTTGGTCTTTCATCCTTCTTCTATAGTGAAATTTCACTTCCTTCATATTTTCTTGAATCAACGTACATAGAAATGCAATTTTTACTAGACATATTTCCTTAGAACATATT
>NW_020638100.1:616-1407 GCF_003573695.1 Papaver somniferum
TATCTAGTTTACAATTTAGTCTCAGAAATCAATTTCGGACTGATAACGAAGTGTGTATACTTTTTTGAGTTAACGTATATAAAATTCAACATTTTTATGAACTCTTTCTTTTTGTGTTGGCTTTCTCTTTCTATTTGATTCAAGATAGATGAAATTTGTTTGGATTTGGATTAGTTCTGCATGGTCTTTCATCCTTCTTCTATTGTGAAATTTGACTTCCTTCATATTTTCTTGAATCAACGTACATAGAAATGCAATTTTTACTAGACGTATTGCCTTAGAACATATTAATTGTAATTACAATACATTTTTCAAACTTTTTCTGTTAAAGATGAGTTTATCTAGTTTACAATTTAGTCTCAGAAATCAATTTCCGACTTATAACGAAATGTGTAGACTTTTTTGAGTTAACGTATATAAAATTCAACATTTTTATGAACTCTTTCTTTTTGTGTTGGCTTTGTCTTTCTATTTGATTCAAGATAGATGAAATTTGTTAGGATTTGGATTAGTTCTGCATGGTCTTTCATCCTTCTTCTATTGTGAAATTTGACTTCCTTCATAATTTCTTGAATCAACGTATATAGAAATGCAATTTTTAATAGACGTATTGCCTTAGAACATATTAATAGTAATCAGAATACATTTTTCAAACTTTTTCTATTACAGATGAGTTTATCTAGTTTACAATTTAGTCTCAGAAATCATTTTTTGACTTATAACGAAGTGTGTAGACTTTTTTGAGTTAACGTATATAAAATTAAACATTTTTATGAACTCTTTCTTTCTGT
>NW_020638100.1:1494-2000 GCF_003573695.1 Papaver somniferum
GTCTTTCATCCTTCTTCTATTGTGAAATTTGACTTCCTTCATATTTTCTTGAATTAACGTACATAGAAATGCAAATTTTACTAGACATATTTCCTTAGAACATATTAATTGTAATCACAATACGTTTTTAAAACTTTTTCTGGTAAAGATGAGTTTATCTAGTTTACCATTTAGTCTCAAAAATCAATTTCCGACTTATAACGAAATGTGTAGACTTTTTTGAGTTAACGTATATAAAATTCAACATTTTTATGAACTCTTTCTTTTTGTGTTGGCTTTCTCTTTCTATTTGATTCAAGTTAGATGAAATTTGTTAGGATTTGGATTAGTTCTGCTTGGTCTTTCATCCTTCTTCTATAGTGAAATTTCACTTCCTTCATATTTTCTTGAATCAACGTTCATAGAAATGCAATTTTTACTAGACATATTTCCTTAGAACATATTAATTGTAATCACAATACGTTTTTCAAACTTTTTCTGGTAAAGATGAGTTTATCTAGTTTACC
>NW_020638101.1:0-138 GCF_003573695.1 Papaver somniferum
TAAACCCTACGGAAGGGTAGTTTTAAATATAAACTGTGTGTAGAGAAGGACGACGATTACGATATCGTCTCGGCCCCTCGGGTTCGTACAAGACATTGGAGTTGTGGCCCGAGTCGACTTCAACGGTTCATCCCCCGT
>NW_020638101.1:338-645 GCF_003573695.1 Papaver somniferum
ATAGGGTAACGAGCTTAATAGGAAAGTCATTCGAAAAATATTGGTTACTCTTTTAAGCATACTTCGAAGTTCATCATGGTTTCTGTGAGTTGAATGCGTGACTGCGCCGCCTTGTAATTCCGGTGAGGCCTTGGGTATCAAAGATCCACTGAGCTTCCCTCGCCTCAATTCAACTTACTTTAACTAAGATTGATTCCACAGGGGTTTGCTCAAATTGTAACGAATTCCCTTTCGAAGGATTAGAAGCTGGTCTAGAAACAATATAAGGGAGCCATCATGCTTTTTGTTTGCTAGATAAAATAGGTTT
>NW_020638101.1:845-1000 GCF_003573695.1 Papaver somniferum
TCTACAGCAAAAGAAGTTCCGCGAAGAGATGGATCATCCAAAATAGGAGCATCTCAAACTTTCGAGACCATGCCAAAAAGTACGTTGTAGATCATCATCATCAAGAGCCGCCATGGAATCATAAAAAAGGTTGGATAACTCTTTCATCGAAGAAC
>NW_020638102.1:0-1000 GCF_003573695.1 Papaver somniferum
ACCGCTAAGGGTTCATAGAAAAATGGACAGCCTCATCTATTGCTACGGGAATCGGGATCTCTAAAGTCTAAACCATTAATAAATGGTGCCCCCACATCCACTTTGACGGCGGAAATTAGTTCCCTAAATATATAAGCCATTAATCATTCTTGCACATATATATATATATAAATATATTCTAATGGACATTTAAGTTTCAAGTGCGTTTTTTTTCGGAGTTATTTTCTCATCCAAACCTAAATTACTGTAAACTAAGGAAAATTTTAACATAATTTTCCAACGCATGGTCTAGAGGGCTGATGATTAGTGGTGATAGTCATAAGAAAAAAAAAAAAGAATCGTATGATGAAGATGGTTTGATTTTTACAATTAGTTGGGAAATTAAATTGGGTAAGCTCGATTGTAATTGGGTACGGAATAAGACAAAAAAAAAAAAAAAAGAAGAGAGAAAGAGGAACTTAAGAAATAAAACTAGTTCCATAGTTCCATAGGAAACTGTTTTCGTGTGACATATGAAGAAAGGTGGACTCCACGTCTCCACTCCACCGAGATTGTTAATGCTACTGATACAAGGGTATTAAAGGAATAAACATTTTATAATTATCATTTGTTTAGGCTATCGAAATTTTTTGTAAACCCAGAGAGAAAGTTGTCAAATCATTAGAAAGAACAGACAGCTTATTAATGCTTATCTTGTATACAAGATAAGAGAACCGTTTCAATATAACATGTTAATTTGTTTTGTTTGCCGTGGCGAGGTGAAATATGGACATGTTTAAATTTTCTATGATTACATTCCCTTCATGGCAACCATTAATTCGCATTCCACGGTGAAAATTAGTGGAAATTGGACATTTAGTTTCCAATTCCGTGCACGCTTCTTGCCGCTATGTTATCAAAATCAATTTATAACAGTGACGCTTAAATGTCGCATGGACATTTGCTAAAGAATGTGGACAAAGTTAGACTCATAAAAGCCTAAACTAACTCCCAACTAGTG
>NW_020638103.1:0-180 GCF_003573695.1 Papaver somniferum
CCGGAACTTATTAACCATAGAAGATCCTTCATACAAATAATTTCACTAACATAAATATAAAAAAAAATATTACTCAAGACGAACACGCTAACTGAAACAGTTGGGTTTCATGGTGCTTAGCAGGTACACATGTAATGGCTTGTGTAAACGGCAGTTACACATGCATATGACTTGTGTAAT
>NW_020638103.1:191-516 GCF_003573695.1 Papaver somniferum
TAAAAAAAATGTTACTCAAGACGAACACGCTAACTGAAACAGTTGGGTTTCATGGTGCTTAGCAGGTACACATGTAATGGCCTGTGTAAACGGCAGTTACACATGCATATGACTTGTGTAATCTCTGGTTACACATCCATATGTCTTGTGTAATATCCTGTTACACATCCATATGCTTGTGTAATATCCAGTTACACATGCATATGCTTGTGTACTCAGAGCATATAAATTATCTACATGAGCGCTAGAAGCAGTGATATGACATAGAGCTACTCAATAAATAAGATAAAATGACACTTACAACATATGATGTATCTCAGCTGCA
>NW_020638103.1:716-1000 GCF_003573695.1 Papaver somniferum
GATGAAGACGAAGAAGATTTGATGCAGTCGAAAATGAATCTCAGGAACCCTAGAAACCATTGTTCTACAACAGAGAGAGATAAAGATGAAAGATAAAGAGAATAGAGAAATGAAAAGAAGCTTCTGGGATTCCCTTGTATAAATACTAAAGGGCAATGTTGCCATTATTAAAGTTCGGAATAATTAATTATGGGCCTGATCTAAAGATAATTTGATTTTTCGGGCCTAGTAATATCATTTTATGAAAGTGTGGAGTTGAGGGTGGAGGATCCATTTTGTGGGGC
>NW_020638104.1:0-280 GCF_003573695.1 Papaver somniferum
TTTTTAAAGGGTTTGGATTTTTGGGAAAATTTTGGTTTTGGTGGGATATAAAAGAAATTTGGTTTAAAATTGGGAGCAAAAGTAAATTTTTTATTTATTTATTTTTTTTTTTAAAGAAAGAAAATAAAATTTGGTTTTTGAAATGGGAGCACGCCCACTGTTCTAATGGAATGGAAGGCTGCGGCTCACGAAACACTAAGTTTTAACTTTGAAAGTTGAATTTGGCCCAGTTGGTTAAGGCCCGACGTTTGTTTTAAAACTTTGGTTTCGAGGTCCACTC
>NW_020638104.1:291-500 GCF_003573695.1 Papaver somniferum
TTTTAATTTTGAAAGTTTAATTTGGCCCAGTTGGTTAAGGTCCGATGTTTGTTTTAAAACTTTGGTTTCGAGGTCCACTCTTGAGTGGAAGCAAGCCCACAATCAGTTATAAGCTCAGCTGGGTTTAAACCCAGAATACAGAATACAAGTCCAATGGAAGAATTTAAACAAGCCCACACAAAATAAATACAAGCCCACAAATTAAACAA
>NW_020638104.1:700-872 GCF_003573695.1 Papaver somniferum
CAGGCATACTAAAAGAATGGGAAGAGAATTAGCTTGCTATGAGCACTAATTTCTCCCAATGCTCAATCAACAGTGCAACCTAAGCATACACAAATAGAATGGCAAGATAATCAGCTTGCTATGAGCACTGATTTTTGTTCCATTGCACAATCAGTTCAATGCTTCACAGGCA
>NW_020638105.1:0-487 GCF_003573695.1 Papaver somniferum
GATCCTGAAATGGCTAGGCGTAGTGAGACATGGATCAAAACAACTGCAGCATTGCAAGTAGCTGTAGCTGATGGTAACAAGGTACTCAGTGATGCCATGTGCCCACAATTAAGCTGGAAGATGCAGGGACACCCTTTTGTTTTTGATGTGAGAATATTGGAGTTGGGAGGATGTGATATGGTCTTAGGTGTGGATTGGATGAGAAACATCAGTCCTGTGAAGTTTGATTTCAAGAAGATGACAGTCTCATTCAGTCAGGAGGGCAAGGAAGTGGAGCTTAAGGGCATTTTTGATGAAGTAAGAGTGTCCTCTATGTCAATTGGAGCTTGCAAAAAATATTTGAAGAAGAACAAACATGGGCTTGCAGGTCACTTGTTCTCCATTACAGCAGTGGAACCCAAACCTGAGACCCCGCCAGTTCTTGAGCCACTTCTCACACAATATACCACCATTTTCCAAGAACCCACTTCATTACCCCCCCCCCCCC
>NW_020638105.1:558-1000 GCF_003573695.1 Papaver somniferum
GCCCAACCCCCCCCCCCCCCCCCCCCCCCCCCCCCCCCCCCCCCCCCCCCCCTTAAGGGCTCATGATCATCACATACCTCTCAAACCTAATGCAATACCCCCAATCAAAGACCCTACAGAATTCCTTATGTTCATAAGGAAGTAGTGGAGAAATTGGTAGAAGAAATTCTCAAGTATGGAGTGATAAAACCTAGTCATAGACCTTTTTCATCACCCATATTACTGGTCAAAAACAAGGATGGAAGTTGGAGATTCTGTGTAGACTACAGGAAGGTAATGAGATAACAGTGAAGGACAAATATCCCATTCCAGTGATTGAGGAATTGTTAGATGAGCTCAAAGGATCATTTGTTTTCTCTAAGATTGACTAGAGGGATGGATACCACCAAATTAGAGTTTTTCCAGGGAACACCCAAAAAACTGCATTCAAAACTCATTAAGG
>NW_020638106.1:0-553 GCF_003573695.1 Papaver somniferum
CTGTGTCTTGCTTCTGTGAGCACCATGTGATAGGTGCATCTCCTAGGTAGAAGATATGACCTGTCGTACCTTTTAAATCATCTTGGTCAATATTATGACTGTTGTCACTATACCCAACAATTCCTTTTGATCCTCCTCGACCATACTTCAATCCACAGCTGATTGTTCCTCTTAGATATCTCAATATCTGCTTTATTACATCACCATGAGACTTGCGTGGACTCTGCATATAACGGCTTGATACTCCCACAGAGAAAGCCAAATCTGGTCTTGTGTGTAATAAGTATCTAAGACATCCAAAATTTCTTCTATAACACGTTGAATCAATCTCTGCTTCTTCTTGTGCCTTTGAAACTTTAAGTCCAAACTCCATTGGTATCTTAGTTGGATTACAAGTTTCAAGTCCTGCTTCTTTCAGAATTCTCCTTGCATAAGCTTCTTGTTTAATCTGAATCCCATCTGGCTTATCAATTAGAAACCAAGTCTTGTTTCTGT
The DNA here is from genome assembly GCF_003573695.1 of Papaver somniferum. Taxonomy (NCBI): domain Eukaryota; kingdom Viridiplantae; phylum Streptophyta; class Magnoliopsida; order Ranunculales; family Papaveraceae; genus Papaver; species Papaver somniferum. The sequence continues at coordinate 496 of NW_020638106.1, forward strand.
TGATTGAAATAATTTCTTCTCTACATGCTTGTGTCCATTTAGTCGAGACCTTTGCATC
>NW_020638106.1:564-1000 GCF_003573695.1 Papaver somniferum
AAACCAAGTCTTGTTTCTGTTGATTGAAATAATTTCTTCTCTACATGCTTGTATCCATTTATGCGAAAGCTTTGCTTCCTTAAAGTTTCTTGGTTCGTCATTAATGGACAACAATAATGTCTCACATTCCTCTGCTGCTTGAAGAACATAATCCTCCAGATACTGTGGCTTTTGTATCTGTCTTGTTGATTTTCGCAGTGGAATGGGTTGAGTTATTTCATCGATCTCCTCCTCTTCTTCTACTACTTCTTCTTCTTCTTCTTCTTCGTTATTCTCAGTGTTTTCATTATTCTCTTCTTCTTCTTAATTAACATCATTGTTTCCATTTGTATTGATGATTATGGGTCCTTCGCCTTCATCAATTACTTGACCCCATCTCATGTGAAACATTTCTGGATCCCTACTTGGTCCATCATTAGTTTCTTTCCAGTTCCAG
>NW_020638107.1:0-520 GCF_003573695.1 Papaver somniferum
CCAGCTTATATTCTTTTGAAAAGGAACTCGTTACAATCTGAGCAAACCCCTATGGAATCAATCCGAGTCAAAGTAAGTTGAATCGAGGCGAGGGAAGCTCACTGGAGCTTTGATACCCAGGGCCTCACCGGTTACAACGCGGCGCAGTCACGCATTCAACTCACATAAACCATCATGAACTTCGAAGTATGCTCAAAATAGTAACCAATATTTTTCGAACGACTTTCCTATTAAGCTCGTTACCTTATCGGTCTCGTTCTAGTCAAAATTTTAGGCTTAGGTTCGCGTTTGGTTTCGTTTTCCTAAGGCGGGCAAGAAGAGAACGGTGATGAAATCCGAACCCTTATCTTGTATGGCCAGTCCTTTCCCTTTACTAGGAAATTAAAGCAGCCGTTTTGAAGTCCTCAGCATATATGCAAACAAAGGAATACAGTAAACCCGCTGACAGGGGCTTCGCGGGTGTTTCGAAAAACTTACCTCCCGTACCAGACGGGCGAAGAACCGCTGAAGTCGACTCAGG
>NW_020638107.1:531-1000 GCF_003573695.1 Papaver somniferum
GAATACAGTAAACCCGCTGACAGGGGATTCGCGGGTGTTTCGAAAAACTTACCTCCCGTACCAGACGGGCGAAGAACCGCTGAAGTCGACTCGGGCCACGACTCCTATGTCATGTACGAACCCGAGGGGACGAGGCGATATCGTAATCACCGTCCTTCTCTGCACACAGTTTTTATTTAAACCAACCCTTCCGTAGGGTTTAAAAATAATAATGTCCCAGTCCAAAAATAATGTCCAAAAAGTGTCCAAAAATAAAAAGAAAAGTTACAAAAAATAAAACCCTATTTACAGTTTCTAAAAATAAACCAAAATAACTATATACAAAATCTTCTTCTTCACTCCTTTCGGATTCCTCTTTTCTTTCCTTCTTTGGCGATGCTTTCCTTTTATAACACTTTTTCTTTCCTTGTAGCCTCGCTCGAAATCTGAAAAGAATCAAAAAATACCAAAGGCGTAAAGGATAAGAAAA
>NW_020638108.1:0-333 GCF_003573695.1 Papaver somniferum
AACCATGCCAGCCGCACCACTGTGCCAATGGAAAACCATGCCAGCCACATCTCCGCGCCAAGGCATGCCAACCATGCCAGCTACACCACTGTGCCAGTGGAAAACCATGCCAGCCACGTCTACCGCGCCAAGGCATGCCAACCATGCTAGACGCACCATGCGCCAATTGCATGCCAAACCCTTGGCCCCACCATGCCAAGCCAACCGCACCTTGCCTTGTCCCCAACCATGCTAGCCGCACCATGCGCCAATGGCATGTCAAACCCTTGACCCCACCATGCCAAGACAACCGCGCCTTGCCTTGGCCCTAACCATGCTAGCCGCACCATGCGC
>NW_020638109.1:0-522 GCF_003573695.1 Papaver somniferum
CTTAAATTGGGCTTTGAGTACTAATGGGTTTGATAACAATAAAATGAACTGAGCTTGGGCTCAGTTAGTCTTTGAAGTGTAAATGGGCTTTGGCCTTAAACTTAGGCTTTTGATTAAGCCCACAGTTGACTGAATTGGGCTTTTAGCCTTAACCTAAACTGTGGGTGGGCCTTAATGAACTTGGCTTTGAGCCTTAATGAAATGGGCTTCAGTTTGTACAAACAATGGACAGTGGGCTTAGAACTGAGAACTAGGCCTTGAACTGGACTGATGGGCTTTTGCTTGGCAGCAGGCTTGGCAGCAACAACAGCAGCAGCAGCAGCAACAGCAGCAGCAGCTCAGCAGCAACAGCAACAGCTTGGCATAGAAGGAAGCAGCAGCAGTACTGCAGGGCAGAGGCAAGTGCACAGCAGCACTAGCAGTTTGCAAGGCAGGGAAGAAAGAAAGCAGCAGTACTGCAGCAGCAAAGCTGGAGAAAACAGCAGCAACAGCAGCAGCAGTGCAAAGAAAGCAGCTGCACAA
>NW_020638109.1:722-991 GCF_003573695.1 Papaver somniferum
GGCTAATCCAAGCATAAAGTTTCTACACCAATCCCACACCCACATTTATACCCACAAAACAAATTTCTCAAAACTACAAAATTAGGGTTCTTCCCCAAAAATCAGTTGAATTAGGTTTACCTAATTTCTTTGAAATTGATCCTTGAAATCGTCGACCCATTCTTTGTAATTGCTCCTACTCCATACCCATGCTCTATTTTGTTCTCTAGACTCATCTGTTTTAATGATTTATCACCTAGGGTTATGGTGTGAAATCATTAAAATAGAGG
>NW_020638110.1:0-472 GCF_003573695.1 Papaver somniferum
CGAGCGAACCTGGGCACCGCTCAGCTAAAACCTGAGAAGGAAACGTCTTAATACATGCACAACTACAGGTCGCGTGGCAGGTTAGTGGAACACACTTTATATTTTTCTTAGTTTCCAGTATATACAATAAATATATAAATATTTGCTACTGATATCTTTTCTTGTTTCTTTACTAATGAGTTTTCTTGTTTTCTTTGGCAGAGGCAATTGTTCCAAACCGGAGGTGGTCTAGGTGGTGGTAATGGAGGTGGCATTGCTACCAAGGTCGTATGCCTGACAGAGGTGGTTACTGCAGATGAGCTTAAAGATGATGAAGAGTATGAAGATATTTTGGAAGATATGAGGGTAGAAGGTGGAAAATTTGGTAAGTTAATGTCTTTGTTTCTAATATTCGAGCTTTTGTTTTTCTTTTTGTGTTTCGCAGCCTTTGAAAATATTTGATTTCACGCCCCAATTAAACCACTAGTTTACA
>NW_020638110.1:483-1000 GCF_003573695.1 Papaver somniferum
TTTTTTTTGTGTTTCGCAGCCTTTGGAAATATTTGATTTCACGCCCCAATAAAACCACTAGTTTACACTTTTGGACCTTCAGAATAATTTGTTTCTAACTCGTACATTTTGCGATTGCAGGTACATTGATGAATATTGTCATCCCCCGTCCACAACCTAACGGTGAACCCTCTCTAGGACTTGGAAAGGTTAGTTTCAGTGTAATGTATTGTTAAATGACACTCTTAGGTTGAATGTTACTTTGTATTATAAAATTTTGATTGTTACTTTGTATTGCTAAATGACACTCTTCTCCTGTAGGCTTTCGTTGAGAACTACGACACTTCATGTCTAAGCCAGTGCCTCTACGGTATCATCTACCAGTATGTTTCTCATAATCGGTGTTAGGTTTACCAAGAAGAGAGTGTGTAGCAAAAACGGATCATTTCCATTTAGCAATGTAACCCAGACTACCATACTGGAACGTGTATGCTACTGTCATATTTGTAGGGAAGGCCAATATCTGTGTTTTACGATT
>NW_020638111.1:0-295 GCF_003573695.1 Papaver somniferum
AGGGTTTTGGGCCTTGGGTATGCCAAGCCCATATCTTCTTTAAGAACAATTCTTCCTTCTTGAGCCCATTCCTAGCTTTTTGGACTTGCGCTCCATTCTTTGCGGCTTCCTTGCGTAATTCTTCCCGGCTTTTCACTACTTTTCTGCTCCGCAAATCATCTAGACTTTATTTGATACCTAAAAATGAAAAATTAAGTAAGAAAAATATTTATTCTTGAAAACAATGAAAATACAGAATATGGGATAAAATGTAGAATTAATGCACAAAAGATGAGTTAAATGCCAACAAAAAGGG
>NW_020638111.1:495-838 GCF_003573695.1 Papaver somniferum
CTCAGATTCTTTGGTTTTCTGGGGTTGTGGAGACAGCGTGGAATTTGTATCAGATTCATTAGGTTCGCCCACTTTGTTCTCGATGACTTTACCACTTCGGAGGGTGGTAATGGCATGGACTCGATCTGGAGAGGTTTCCTTGCAGGATGAAGAGCCTGTTTGAAATACACTCCTTGGATTTTTTTGGGGTTGGATCGGAAGTTTACCCTTTTCTCTCTCACTTATGGAATCACAGATTTGACCCATCTTTTGATCAAGACTTTTCTGACTTTGCACCAGACTCTGGAACATTTCCTCTAGGGCGGATAATCTCTTGTCGGTATTGTGTTGAGGATATGATTGT
>NW_020638112.1:0-269 GCF_003573695.1 Papaver somniferum
AACAATAAATTGGTTTAACTGAGTTTGCTAAATATATATGAATATCTATTGCTCGAATATATTTCAAGAGTTTAAACAAGACAAATTTGAACCTGAAATTGTCTTAGAAGTGTGTACAATTATTTGGTTTGGTAACTTAATTTCTCTTGAATTCCATCGGTTTCTCTTGTTATCCACTATTTTGATCAAGTGCCCATCGACCTTGGTCAACTTTGGTCTTTGTTACTCGATTTCTCTCGGACTCCATAGATTTTATTGCTAGATTTAGA
>NW_020638112.1:469-825 GCF_003573695.1 Papaver somniferum
ATGTTTCCATTGAATATATCCAATAAAGACTCCCTACTTCAAAAGCCGACTTCACTTTTAACCAGGTGGTGGCCGCTTAAACTTGGTTGCTCAAACAGTTGTACCAATCTATACGTTTTTTAGTTGCTATGAGTATGTGCCTAGAAGTGGATAACTATTTGAGCACTTTTCAAGCTGCTATAGATACCTTGAAAAAGTGATGCAGCGAGCAAACACATCTGGTCGTGGCTGAATATTAGTGGACACAAATTTGTAGCGGCCAAATTATCCGGCAGTTGCAACTTTGGATGCTTAAACCCTTAAAGCGACTAAAATTCTGGGCTCTTGCTAAGATTTTGGTCGCTTAAGGTAGGTTT
>NW_020638112.1:836-1000 GCF_003573695.1 Papaver somniferum
ATTTTGGTCGCTTAAAGTAGGTTTTCTTGTAGTGATCGTTGTTTTTCTCGGTATCATAAAATTGGACGAAAAAGAAAACATAGAAAGTTAGTTTATTACCTTCAATTAAGAGCTACTGCAGCTTTGTTGAAACTAGTTCCACATAAACCGAGCAGACTTCGCAG
>NW_020638113.1:0-364 GCF_003573695.1 Papaver somniferum
TTCAATAGCTCTTTTACCAATACGTTCTACAATTAACCGTATTCCGTTACAAAGACCTATGCTCTCATTCATATTATACAGTAGCATAAATGGAACTCCAATTCCTGAAAATCTTGAAGTTGAATGGATCGTGTCAACGGGGTGAAGCTGTCTGAACTCAACAAAGGACGTGTTTCTCTTAGGAATGTCGAAACAATGTAGTTATTAGTTAATTTCATCCAACTAATTGTTGGTTGGTGTGAATGTTGGGTGCAATAATCAAAAACAAAGAAAAATTAAATAAGCAAAAGTTATTGATACTTAGCTCCTTTATAATGGAAGTGATTGCTTTGACGAAACGAACAAGCTCCCCGTATCTCCGCAA
>NW_020638113.1:564-792 GCF_003573695.1 Papaver somniferum
AACAATCTCTAAATGACTGATTAGTCTAATTTGGTGTTACCTGTGGAGGACGTTGATGCTTTTTTAAGAAAAGAAGAGTGTTAATTGGTATTAGTGATCTTACACCTTCAGCGTAGAAAAATTATTGCTCCACAATTTCCACTATCACTCCTCTCAACTCACCTGCAGTACCTTCTACTTTTGAGAATTCTCAGACCGTGGTTGATCCAAGTAAGTCATTAATAGCCT
>NW_020638113.1:803-1365 GCF_003573695.1 Papaver somniferum
TGTAGGAAATAAATTAACCTGGGTTATTAAGTCCCTTCATTCATTCTCACCATTTCATTATGTTTCTTTTTTCTTATCACTTTGTTGTATGGTGAATACGATTGGCAACCTGAAGCAAAGCATCAAGATCTGTATACAAGACAATTTACCAAAACTAAATTAAATTAAAGTATTTTATATTTCATTTTTATGGATGCACAAACATGTATTTTTCTTTTTTTGGAATTCGAAAAAAATTTAAGAAGTTTTGGTAGACGTACCTTTGAGAACTATCAGATTTGATGACCATTAAACATTTTAACCATCACCTATATACCTTTGTGAAGACAATTGCTACTCGAATTGACCAAAAATTTAAACACCTACGATATCAAGATGTATCAGATTGTCCTAATTGAATAACCCATGTTTTCAAGTTGAGAAAAGATGATTTGATGAAATAAATTGAGGAAGATATTCTTTGGGTAAAATAGTTATATTTCATGTATGTACAAGATTGAAGTTTAAAAATGTTTATCAATAACTTTTTCCTTTTTAGTTCTTGAATAATTACGAAATAAAT
>NW_020638113.1:1376-1563 GCF_003573695.1 Papaver somniferum
TCAGCAGCGAGAGTTTCATTGACCGGCCAATGGGAGGGGAGGTTTTTACAACTCTCGACGTGGTGTTAGAGATGTGATTGGGTGTTTAGATTGTTGATAGAAAATAACTAAATTTAACAATCACATCAAGTGTCTAAATTGTAATCGTCATTTAAGTGTGTAAATCTTATAACCCAAAACAAATTAG
>NW_020638113.1:1574-1841 GCF_003573695.1 Papaver somniferum
ACAAATTCACCGATTTATTTGTGCTAATCTTTAGATGAGAAAATGACTCAGTTCTTTTTCAAACACGAAGAAATGTGTGGTTTGGGTAAATAGGGTTGTAGGAACTGAAATTCCATGTATGGAAACTGGACTAAAGCAATAGGATACCTAGATATGTATATTACTGGTTTTTAACGTACTTTCATAAAATACATATACCAAACTAAAAACTATGTGTTGAATACCAAAGACTACGCTTCACATGACACTAACCAGAGGTTGAGCCGG
>NW_020638113.1:1852-2000 GCF_003573695.1 Papaver somniferum
TAACATAACCCAAAACACATTAGATGATTGATCTGGACCATTCTTTATGTGTCCATACTATAAATAATCGTCGATGTAGGAAAACATCATTGTTATTAGGTGATTATCACACAAAGTCCAAATAAACCTTTAAAATTCTTGATATGTA
>NW_020638114.1:0-360 GCF_003573695.1 Papaver somniferum
CAATAATCGAGTCCAAAATCTGCCAGGCGCTGCACATAGTTTCCCGCCAAAATTTCTAATTTGAAACGTGAAGTAGGTGACCTCCCCTATCCAGTATCGATGTCCCTTTAGCACATACCTAGAAATGGGTTACCCCTTATCCAAAGCGAGAGTCTGAATAGCAAATGTCCTCCCAGGTGCCTTTAACAACTTTTGGAGCCAATTTCGCCACAAAAGCTTATTTCTCCGAAAACACCTACAAAGAGATAAAATACCACAATAAGTACAAAAATCGGTACGGACACTATTTACAATTGAGATACATTATACACATAAATGCGTCTATCAAATACCCCCAAACTTATTATTTGCTAGTCCCGA
>NW_020638114.1:371-1000 GCF_003573695.1 Papaver somniferum
TGAGCTATATTAGACACATAAATGCGTCTATCAAATACCCCCAAACTTATTATTTGCTAGTCCCGAGCAAATCAAAACTACAAAATAAAATCCTAACTCACTGTCGCAGGCATCGTCGATTGCATTTAGCATATGCAATAAGCCTTTCAACCCCTAGGTGGCCCTAGTGGCCGAGTTATAGTCTCGGGAGGGATTACCAGATATATACCCACAAAATCTTTACTCCATACCCTAGCTATCTAGGCAGAACCTTGTAAGGCACTAAAGAACCTCCTTGGTTGGCATACTTATTGATTGCAAGAGGAAGTACCCTGATGCGAAATTCCAATTGTTGTACGCGAGTTTGCACTCAAGCATACTAAAATTCATATATAAGTGACAGAGCTCTACTAAGATAGTTGCACTATGGACATCATATTCGGAGTCAACAAATCACATAGATAGATTAAGAGATGGATATAGAAAAACATAGATGGTTTTGATGTTGACTAGGTGAACGGTGTTTCTCATATCTGTCTGAAGTCCACTGCCAAAATGAACCTATCCTAATGGATTGAGATACTGGTCTGACTAATATCAACACAACTGGCATATACAAGGGAACCAGTGATCGATAACTTAAATCTAGA
>NW_020638115.1:0-402 GCF_003573695.1 Papaver somniferum
TCGGAGTCAGACTAATCACATGAAAAGATTAAGAAGATGGAAAAAGAAAAATGTAGATGGTTGAAAAGTGAACGGTGTTTCCCATATCTGTCTGAAGGCCTCTGTCAAGATGAACCTAACCTAAATGACTGAGATACCGGTCTAACTAATATTAACACACTGGCATATACAAGGGAACCAGGGGTCAATAACTTAAATCTAGATCAACAAACTGGCAGATACAAGGGAACCAGCAGTTGACTACACATAACCATTCACTTTTTTTTTTTTAACTTAACGTCATGAATAGATCTTTTTGATCCAAGCGCATGCTTCTTGTCAGCAGATTACACGATAGTTCCCATAGGTCCTGCATTCCACGCTTGCTTAGGCGACGGAAACAGGGAGAACACACGCATATTG
>NW_020638115.1:602-1000 GCF_003573695.1 Papaver somniferum
CCCTAATTTCTAGGTCGGCAATTGATTTTTCTAAGTCAGGTTCATCCTCGCTAATCTCTACGAGTTCATCTAAGACTATTGTTTCTAAATCGTTTGACTCGATCTCAAGATAAACTGGTTCCTCTAAACCATCATCGGTTTCGTAAACAGGACATACTACATCGTCTGAAACGGGGGTATCTCTAGTCAAATCCTCGTCCTTTTGAATAGGTGAATAATTTTTAAAATTATTAGGATCTGAACCAGAAATAATATAATCATTATAAGGCTCAACTGGGGTAACAAATTCCTGATCACTATTCCCACATATTTCAGATTCTTCATCATCACTATCCTCATCATCATGATACAATTTTTGAAATTCAAGAATTCTCAATCTTTGTTCCAAACTACATGGT
>NW_020638116.1:0-298 GCF_003573695.1 Papaver somniferum
AGAACTGCTCAAAATAATCTTAATTTCCAATACAGTGTTAATAATAATACCTTTGAAAATGAGGATAGTTATTTGCATAATCAAGATGACGAGGATAAAATTGGTAACACTACTTTAGATGAGGTTCAACCATTTTCATGTTATTACAATGATGATGATGATGATGAGGATAGTGCTGATTGATAGACGCATTTATGTGTCTATTTTCATCTCTTTTGTGTATTTTGTTAGTACCCATTTTTGCTTATTGTGGTGTTTTTATGTTTGTTTAGGTGTTTTTGGAGAAATACCCCTTGTG
>NW_020638116.1:498-860 GCF_003573695.1 Papaver somniferum
AGCAGTTATTTCATCGAATTAGGTAAGATTTGGTAAACCCTAATTTTACTGATTTGGGGGATTTGGAATTTATTTGGTTGTAACTATAAAAGGGTGTTAGGGGTTGTAACTGTGGATATCTATGGACTAGCCAGTAGAGAATTAGAACAATTTTAATTTTGTGAATTTCAATTTCAGTTTGCCTATCAGTTAACATTTGAATTGCAAGTGTGTTAAATTATCTTGAATGTTAAATGTGTATGAATCATCTTTCTTAATGAATGTATGTTGCTATATCATGTTTAGCATGAGCTAAACAGCATCAGGCCAAGGCTCAGCTGAAGCCTTGTGCACTGTCAAGTGACTAGAAGCTAGGATAGTTA
>NW_020638117.1:0-570 GCF_003573695.1 Papaver somniferum
AACATTAGAATTTAGGTAATGCAAAATATTTTTTTGATCATTCATATAATACTGGTACATGACGAATTATTGTTAAAGCCAGTGCAATTTGAATCTTTTCCACCACCAAGTGGTAATATTTTTTCTTCACAAATAATTCCCCTTTCGAAAAATATTCGTTATGTACCTGTATTCCTAATGGTTTCATTTTTGAGTTGATTGAGATGATGATGATCAAAGGCTTCCATGATTTAGGTTTAAGTTAATGATCAAAGGCATATGAAAAAGTGGGGGTCTAACAACCACACCCAATATTTCGCTTAGCAATCTGTATGGACAAACTCCAATATACTTTCAAGAGAATCAACTAGACAGTCAGACTCAATCTAGATAAAAAGTATATCAAAGAGTCTATACCTCAATCTCTCGATATGATTTATACTCAAGAAAATAGAAATCTGCGAGTCTTTATCAAAGAGAGATAACTTGGATGGTACCAAAGACCAATATCCAAGTGTCAATCAATTTAAATCAACAACCAAAAGGTCGGATATTCTAATTGATTGAACAACGCACAACCTGTGATATTTC
>NW_020638117.1:581-1000 GCF_003573695.1 Papaver somniferum
ATATCCAAGTGTCAATCAATTTAAATCAACAACCAAAAGGTCGGATATTCTAATTGATTGAATAATGCACAACCTGTATTATTTCAATTATATAAACAAATATAATGCGGAAAAGAAATAACACAGACACCAGAATTTTGTTAACGAGGAAACCGCAAAAGCAGAAAATCCCCGGGACCTAGTCCAGATTGAACACACACTGTATTAAGCCACTACAAACACTAGCTTACTCCAAACTAATTTCGGGCTGGACTGTAGTTGAACCCCAACCAATCTCACACTGATCCAAGGTACAATTTAGAGCTGGCAAACGGGCGGGCCGGGGCTTGCCCGTTGCGGGTTCCATGGGTTCGGGTTAATACGGGTTGAAACCCGCGGGTTGAAATTCTTCACGGGTTGTCATTTCTTCAACCCGTGCC
>NW_020638118.1:0-1000 GCF_003573695.1 Papaver somniferum
TTGTTACAAGGAATACTAATGTGTTCAGATTGTTGGTGTCCTGCAACAATAGAAGAAACGTCAGATGTATCAAACAATAAATATAAAAAAACCGTATCAAACAACTCTACCACGAACAAATTGATGAGGGCAGAATCACAGGTTCAAAAAGCTATCCTTAACACATTAGTTCACGTGTATACTCTGAAGTAATGCTAAACCCCAACGTGCGAAGATGTGTCCAGGATAAGACTGCCCGATATAACTTGAGTTAGCACAACGTAAGTTACCCACTCTTGAACTCAGCAACAGGGATGGAATTAAAACGCCGCACAAAAAATAATAATAAGAAGAAAAGTAGACCTAGAGATAGTCGCTGCTTGTGTGTTTTGAAAACAGAATTTCGAGTCATACTTATAGGATGAGATACTTGCAAATGAAGTTAGGTTTTGGTTTTCTTAAAAAACAAGTAAAACTCGTAAAAGGAATTTCCCACAAATAAAACTCTTAAGAAAATATTTTTGGAATTAATTTCCTAAAGAAAAATTCGCCAAAAATAAATACGAGTAGAAGAGGAACTTGGTGCATGGTATACGCGCATGGGCATGTGTCGAAACATGTATTTTTCGACATGTAGAAGAGGAACTTGGTGCATGGTATACGCGCATGGGCATGGTCGAAACATGTATTTTTCAACATATCCATGAGAACATGGTTATATAGTGGGGCACCTCTTTACTTTTCCACAATGTGGGACTAAAGGTTCCATTTCATGCACTCAAAAATGAGTGAGTATCCTTAGACCCTTAGGTCATGAGATCAAGCTACACCAAGACCAAAAATCCATTTATTAAATAATCATTTTCTCCAACAACATATATATGAATATATGAAAACAGTGCCATGCTATTATCCATTCACTTATACGATCCTTCATATCTACTATGGCAAAAACCAGTTAAAGTTTTCAGATTTCCTACGGAGGGAAAACAAAGTGCTACAACAATTCAGTTAAGTGGTT
>NW_020638119.1:0-325 GCF_003573695.1 Papaver somniferum
ACGAATGCCGGTCTCTACCTTCCTCTCCCTATTCCAACACAACCATGGACGGACATCAGTATGGACTTTGTGATGGGTCTTCCTCGTACACAAAAGGGTTTCGATTCAATCTTTGTCATTGTTGATCGTTTCTCCAAGATGGTACACTTCATTCCATGTAAAAAGACTTCAGATGCAGTCCAAGTCGCAACACTTTTCTTTCGAGAGGTTTATAGACTCCATGGATTGCCAACTTCCATCGTTTCTGATCGGGATTCTCGGTTCTTAGGTCATTTTTGGAGGTCTTTATGGAAATTACTAGGAACCAGCCTTGACATGAGCTCCG
>NW_020638120.1:0-297 GCF_003573695.1 Papaver somniferum
AACAAGGGAACATTCATGTTATCACAAGAGTGAAATTATGCACTTCGTAATTCTAAAGTATATAATCCAACAGTCTAAATTGAATTCCATCATTTGAACATAAAGTTTTAGAATAAAGTTTGAGCCTAGTTAGCTTTAGGGAAAGTATGAATACCTAGTAAGGAAAACGAGAGCCAGTGCGACTGCTAAAGATTTTAATAGACGGTTGACCCAACTGCACCTATGATAATACCTGAAGAATTCATTTTAGAAATTACATATTAAGCATCACATTCTTAGTTCCTAAATGTGACAGTA
>NW_020638120.1:308-537 GCF_003573695.1 Papaver somniferum
TTAGAAATTACATATTAAGCATCACATTCTTAATTCCTAAATGTGACAGTAAAACACATGTGTAAAATGTAAAACAATCATACAAGAAACCAGTATTATTATCTGAGTTTCTCTATAACAAAGACTAAATTGGTTAATAAAATCTTAGTATAAGATTATCGGCTACTCTAATTCATCGTCAGTTGGTTAATTAAGACGCTAAAGAGGGACTTTTGCCTCCACTCGTGCC
>NW_020638120.1:737-1000 GCF_003573695.1 Papaver somniferum
TTTTCTCGATGACGAAGCTTAGCCTCGAGCTTCAGAGATTTCGCTTTGAAGAACTGATACATCACGTGGTTACAATGCTCGCTCCTCATCATCTACACATCAAGATAACAACATTATTTCACCGAAGCGTCTGATCGTCACGTAGAAGTGTGTACAAAAATTTTCCTCAAGCACACGCTGCTGCGGAAAGCCATATTGATACCCGTCGGTGATGGCCATCATATCGGCTACGGAAGTAGGAGGCTCCGGCACGAGGGTAGCTT
>NW_020638121.1:0-184 GCF_003573695.1 Papaver somniferum
AACCCATACGTTTGCATGGGAAGTTTTTTGACGATCAGGATCAAAACCTGGGTACCAATCCATTAACTTGAGTTCATGCTGTTGAACAAACCACTTTGTACGTCTAATTCTCTCCTTAGTTTCCTCATCTTGTAGCATAATAACAAAGAAACCTTTTCCCATAGTCATAAACCTAACAGAATTA
>NW_020638121.1:384-545 GCF_003573695.1 Papaver somniferum
ACTTATAAAGAAATGTGTAGACTTTTTTGAGTTAAGGTATATAAAATTCAACATTTTTATGAACTCTTTCTTTTTATGTTGGCTTTGTCTTTCTATTTGATTCAAGATAGATGAAATTTGTTAGGATTTGGATTAGTTCTGCATGATCTTTCATCTTTCTT
>NW_020638121.1:641-1000 GCF_003573695.1 Papaver somniferum
TTTTCTTAAATCAACGTACATAGAAATGAAATTTTTATTAGAGGTATTACCTTGGAACATATTAATTGTAATTACGATATATTTTTCAAACTTTTTCTGTTAAAGATGAATTTATCTAGTATACAAATTAGTCTCAGAAATCAACTTCCGACTTATAACGAAGTGTGTAGACTATTTTGAGTTAACGTATATAAAGTTCAACATATTTAGGAACTCTTTATTTTTGTATTGGCTTTGTCTTTCTATCTGATTCAAGATAGATGAAATTTGTTAGGATTTGGATTAGTTCTGCTTGGTCTTTCAACCTTCTTCTATTGTGAAATTTGACTTCCTTCATATTTTCTTGAATCAACGTACAT
>NW_020638122.1:0-499 GCF_003573695.1 Papaver somniferum
TTATAATTCTTTCCATATTTTGAAACATTGAGGACAATGTTTAGTTTAGGTTTGGGGGTATGGAATGGATACCATGATAATATGCTACAATTGAAAACGAACTCCTTCTTTTTGAAAAAATCGAAAAAAACTCCAAAAAAATTAAAAAATTAAAAAATCATAAAAATGGAGCTCATTTACCTTGAAATGTTGACTCTTGTGCAAATATGTAATTATTAGGAGTCTTAATCTAGATATTTAGGCACCCTGATTCTAGCACAATTCACATAGTGATAAGAAATTTGCACGCGCACGATCTACCAATACATGTATGGCCTCGATCTTCAAGGTGTTTGATAGGAAGTTACGATTGCCAATCACTTTAGAATACTGAACGAAACTTGACTAGCTTGTTCTTTGGTTGGTTGGGATAGAAGGTGGAGGTTACATTAAGAAAGACAACCATCGAATTTAACTGGGTGCATCAAAAAGGGCTACCTCTTGCAAAGTGTCATGTAAT
>NW_020638122.1:699-1000 GCF_003573695.1 Papaver somniferum
ACTTTTTGAGCAATAAATAATTATTTTGAGAGCATTTTTACTATGATGAGCTAAAACCCAACACTGGGACGACGGAGGAGGCCAAACTTCATACTTGGGGTAATTTCATTAATTCTTTTTAAGACTTTTGCATTAATTTAAAATTGAAATATGATTTGAATTAATTGGTTGTTATTTAATTTGATGATGTATGCTTGGCTTAGGTGTTTTGATACATCATGCTTAGGACTTACAACCAATGTTTTGAGAATCGACTTTGGCAAAATAAGAGTCCATATATGTTTTGAGCTATTATTGTTGA
>NW_020638123.1:0-1000 GCF_003573695.1 Papaver somniferum
CATTTACAATCAATGTTTTGAGAATCTACTTTGGCAAAATAAGAGTCCATATAATTTATGTTTTGAGCGATTATTATTGAGAATAAATCATTGAGCCCTATGTTATGAAAATTGGCCGAATCATTAGTCCCAGTAACTCTCTACCAATTGGTCAATATATTTGTATATAATTTTTATAAATCTAAAAATCCTTCACCTTCACAAGTCTTAGAGTTCGAACCATCCTTACCATTACTACAACCCCAGAAAAATCTTAAATCACATGGTATGTAACATTGTCTTCTGAAAAATTGGTCATTTTCAAGTACCTGATTTAGCAGGACATTGATCTAATTGGTAATGAGTTCTTATACGGGAAGCTCATTTCAGTTCTAAGGGACAAATTGGAGACAAAATATCACAGCTTGAGTAACTTTGCAACGTATGAATTGGTGGCCAACTGGGTAACATCTCTAGTTCGTTTTCAGATTTCCATACCCCGGGAAGTTCCAAAAGCCGTTATTTTTTTTTTTTAATGGTTGGACATGTGCTTCCCCTAAATTATTGACGGAGGATTCCAAACATAATGTACCACCTTATGAAGTTGTACTAGAGAGTATCCATCAAAGGAATCCAGAAACTGGGATGAGCTAGCGTGTTTTGAACTTTTGAATACCAATGAATATATGACTGGATTTGGTTGAAGAAATATGGTATCTAGTTCCTACACTTTAGGAAATTTTCCTAAATTATGTCATATCTAGTTCATACACTTCAAGAAATTTTCTCCACTATGTCCAAACAAAGAAAGAAAAAAGTGGTCATGAATGTTGAGGTTTGGGCAGGAACGTTGGAAAGATTGTTTCATAAAAAGTTGGGACTAGAGAGTCTCGAACTGTTAACCGCCTCAGAAAAGGAATTCAGAAACTGCGACTAACACGTTTTTTACTAACCTATATAGGATGGGGCATCGGTTGCTTTAGTCCCATAATGCACATATTACACAACAGAGATTGGTTTA
>NW_020638124.1:0-389 GCF_003573695.1 Papaver somniferum
AACTCTAGCAACTTTGGGGTTTCGGGATTCACCAGGTCTAACTCAAAATGGACTTTTTGCGGGATGGGCAAAGAAATGTATTCCAATTGTGGATCCTTAAAAGTATTGTATTTTGATGCAAAATAGTCCAAAAGGACTTGGGAGGCACACAATTCCAATCCTAGGTTGGGAATTTTCAGAAAAGTTGGTTTAAAAGTTTTGTTACAAACCAAATCTAGGTTGGGTGGAATAATCTCAATATGCGATTTAGGTAAGAAAGTTGGTACTTCTAAGTTATTTTCATGGATAAGATCAATAGTACCAACACATACTTCCCCTAAATCAGAAATTGGTAAATCATGCTCACATTCATCGAACAAAACATCAAGACCTAAATCGGTATCATGATT
>NW_020638124.1:399-1000 GCF_003573695.1 Papaver somniferum
TAAAATTAGTGTCTACAGAAGATTCAACTTCTCCTATGTCATGTTCATCTTCACAGAATAATTGTACAAGCCCCATATCAATATCAAGATCATATGAACTACAATGATTATTAGAAGAAACAACATTCATGAAGGTCGAGGGCGAGAAGCCATATGTTATTGAACCAAAAGGTTCCACAATATTTTCGGCAAAAACATGTTTTTCTAACATAACATCATCATAATTATTATAATCCTTATCATGGTAACATGCATATTGGTCCTCATTAAAAGTGGTGGTGTCCTTAGTCGATTCATGTTCATCTAAATTAGGTTCATATTCAACATCATTTACATGAATGGGACTAGACGCTTCATTAGGGACAACATACATTTCCTCATGAATTTCCTCCTTTTGTAGGTGAAGCAAAATCTGATCTAACTTCGCCTGAATTCGTGATGTAGATGTATAAAAGTTTAGCTCACTGGGAGCTTCTATGGTGGAGTCTAAATTCATGGGAGTACAAAATTCTTCATATTAAAATTGTGGTGATTGGTACATGTGTGCATGGTCATTAGGGTCTACAAAATATTGATCGCAACCCTCAAAGGATTGATTATG
>NW_020638125.1:0-266 GCF_003573695.1 Papaver somniferum
AAAGACAGTCAATGCTAGGGGCAACCTAGTGAGCAAATTAGTCTTCCTCCCATTCTAGATGTATGCATAGGATTTTTAACTCAACCTAGAAACATGTTGTTTGATTAGGACACAAGGTGGACCCTAAGCCTTGGCCTAACCACAAATCCCTTTGCAGTCACTTAATTTCAGTTCTATTTTGTTCCCTGCTAAATTTACTGTTTTTCTTGCCTGTTTTCCTTGCAATTTGTAGCTGTTGTGCACTGAAGTCAGTGCACAATCTCACC
>NW_020638125.1:466-941 GCF_003573695.1 Papaver somniferum
CACACCAAGTTTTTGGCGCCGCTGCCGGGGAGTTTGCTGCCATATTTTTGAAGTTTTCATTGCTGTTCTGTGGCCTTGTTCTGTAACTGCATACTCTGCTGAAAATTGCATCTTACCTTGTTGTGCTTGAAGCTGTCTCCTGATATCATTGCACTCTTGTTCACTTGCAGGTGCCACTGAGTTGCTGCTGCTGTTGCTGCTGCTAAGCCAAAGCCTGCTGCTGCCAAGCCTGCTGCCAAGCCAAAGCAACTGGGTTGCTACCTGCTGCTGCTGGGCTCTGCCTTCTACTGGTGGGCTTGTACTTCTCTGAACTGGGCTTCACCAACTTCAACTGAACTGGGCTTGCCAAGTGTTACTGGGCTCGTCCAACTGAGGTGGGCTTCGTTGCTGTTGCTTCTGCTGGGCTGCTAAACCCAACTGCTGTTGCTGGGCTTGAGCGTGAGCTGCTTAGGACGATCCTAAAGCCCAACTGGGC
>NW_020638126.1:0-495 GCF_003573695.1 Papaver somniferum
GCTGGAGCTTTCTGTGAGCTCCTGCCTTGTCAAGTGAAAAGTTTAACTGCTTAATAGCCCAATAGGCTCTATGCTCTAACTCAACAGGCAAGTGACATGCCTTGCCAAATACTAAACGGTATGGTGACATTCCAATGGGTGTCTTAAACGCGGTACGGTAAGCCCATAAGGCATCAGTAAGCCTCGACGACCAATCTTTCCTATTAGGATTAACTGTTTTCTCTAAAATACGCTTAATTTTCCTATTGGAAACCTCTACCTGACCACTAGTCTGTGGGTGATACGGGGTAGCTACTTTGTGGGTAATACCATATTGTTTCATTAATAGATCAAACGGTTTATTACAAAAGTTTTTGATAGACACATTTTTGTGTTTAATTTGATCTCAATACTATATATTGTTGGCACTCGAGTTTGTACTAATTTTGGTGTTTTATGTGTTTGTAGGCACCTTTGGAAAATAAACATTTTTTGGAAAATTCGGCTCGAAAAGTT
>NW_020638126.1:549-1000 GCF_003573695.1 Papaver somniferum
TTTGGAAAATTCGGCTCGAAAAGTTGGTAAAATCCCTGGAGGACACGTGTTATTCGGACTCTCACCGTTGGATAAGGGGCACCTCAATTACTAAGGGGCACCCCAGGTCACCCAAAAGGCATCTGCTATTCGCACCCCGGTAAAGGATTAGGGGGAGGTCATCTTCTCCATTTGAATTTTGTTTTTGGCGGGAAAATGGAGAAAACTTCTGCAGATTTTTGATCGAATTGTTGAACGTGTTCTAGGGAGATTCAATGGCTGATTTTTGGTAGATAGTTGTGATATGGCCTATTAAACACACTGTGGGCGTTTGGTTCGACCAGAATTGGCTAGAATCAGCTAAACAATTCACGGGTTGAAAACATGGCAGTTCGTGTATATCACGGGTTTCACGTGATTTGGAGAAGATTCAACGTGTTTTGTGCGTGCATGGAAGACCCTCACATCCTGT
>NW_020638127.1:0-393 GCF_003573695.1 Papaver somniferum
ACAGAAGTCCATCAAGGAGAATTCTGAAAAAAGCAGGACTTGAAACTTGTAATCCAACTAAGATACCAATGGAGTTTGGACTTAAAGTTTAAAAGGCACAAGAAGAAGCTGAGATTGATCCAACGAGTTATAGAAGAAATTTTGGATGCCTTAGATACTTGTTACACACAAGACCAGACTTGGATTTCTCTGTGGGAGTATCAAGCCATATATGCAGAGTCCACGCAAGTCTCATGGTGATGTAATAAAGCAGATATTGAGATATCTAAGAGGAACAATCAGCTGTGGATTGAAGTATGGTCGAGGAGGATCAAAATGAATTGTTGGGTATAGTGACAGCAAATATAAGTCAAGACTTGTAACTAAGGGATACGTTCAAGAATCAGGCATAGA
>NW_020638127.1:404-1000 GCF_003573695.1 Papaver somniferum
AACAAATATAAGGCAAGACTTGTAGCTAAGGGATACGTTCAAGAATCAGGCATAGACTTTGATGAAGTTTTCGCACCAGTTGCTAGACTAGAGACAATTCGTCTCTTAATAGCAGAAGCTGCATCAAACTCATGGGAAATTCACCACTTAGACGTTAAGACAACATTCTTACATGGTGAATTGCGAGATGATGTGTATGTTGAACAACCATAAGGTTTTGAAGTAAAAAGACAAGAGAATAAGGTTTATAAGTTATCAAAATCCCTATATGGTCTAAGACAAGCTCCTCGAGCCTGGAATACAAAGTTAGATCAAATCTTAAGAGAAATCAGATTTGTTAAGTGCTCTAAAGAAACATCAGTATACAGAAGAGAAGAAAAGGGAACACTTCTTGTGATTGCAGTCTATGTAGATGATCTATTTTTGACTGGCAACTCCCTTAAGGTGATCAATGAGTTCAAGAGAGAAATGTCATCAAAGTTTGAGATGTCAGACCTCGGAAAACTCACTTATTACCTTGGCATAGAAGTCCATCAAGGAGTAGATGGGATTCAGATTAAACAAGAAGCTTATGCAAGGAGAATTCTGAAAGAAGC
>NW_020638128.1:0-435 GCF_003573695.1 Papaver somniferum
TCTGCTTCAGGAATATAATTGTTAGATGTATGCCTAGGTTTTTAACAGGTATGAAGAAGAGAAAAAGGCTTGAAAGTTGGCCGGAATACGCCTGAAATACAAACAGAACTCTTCCCAAATTTCTCCTCCAGCGAGTCAATCCAGACGAGTCCGTTAACCGGTCCATCCCTGCAACTCAATCGAGTAAACCCAGTACGACCTAGTTAGACTGCTGACGGGTTATCTGAATTTCTCCCTTGTCTCCCTTGACTAACGAAGGACCGTCAGTCTGACTGTTAACTATGACGGAATATTCCATTATCAGAGAAGAAGATTCCAGCGACCGGCAGAGAGATTTCCGGTGGTACCAGTGAAGTTCCGACGACTTCATTAATGAAGAACTTTATAGACTCATCTAGACTCATGGGTTTGAAGAATTGGGCTTGGATTTGGAAA
>NW_020638128.1:446-1000 GCF_003573695.1 Papaver somniferum
TATTCCGGTGGTACCAGTGAAGTTCCGGCGACTCAATTAATGAAGAATTTTCTAGACTCATCTAGACTCATGGGTTTGAAGAATTGGGCTTGGATTTGGAAAGGAAACTTGGAAGATTAGGAGAATTGGACTTGAAATTGGAATTAGGCTCAAATTGGGAAAGTGGTGTTATTACGGAATGAGGATTCTATTCCTAAGACGATTGCTAGGAAACTGAAGCCTATAAATAGAGAAGTTCTCTACACAACCTACACCTCTAGACACACAACACTTGTGTTTTTGCTTGATTTCAAAATTCTTCTTTTAATTATTTGTGTGAATTTCAAAAACATGAGTAGCTAATTTTATTATTGATTGAGGATGAATTCCTAGTTCTTAACATGTTTTGAGTTTTGTTTTTAAATCCTACCTTGAAGTTTTTCACATGATTATCGTTTGTTTTTACTAATAGGAATGTTTATACATTCATGGTTGATTGATAGATTGTTTAGAGTGCACGCTAAATTGATTTGTTAATTTGATCTAAAGCTAGTGAAAGTTAGGGGATAAGTAAT
>NW_020638129.1:0-312 GCF_003573695.1 Papaver somniferum
TTTCCTAGTAAAGGGCAAGGCCTGGCCTAAACAAGATAAGGACTCGGATTTCATCACCGTTTCCTTCTTGCCCGCCTTAGGAAAACGAAACCAAACGCGAACCTAAGCCTAAAATTTTGAATAGAATGAGACCAATAGGGTAACGAGCTTAATAGAAAACTCGTTCGAAAAATATTGGTTGCTCTTTAAGAACATTTCAAAGTTCATGATGGTTTCCGTGAGTTGAATGCGTGACTGCGCCGCCTTGTGATAGCGGTGAGGCCTTGGGTATCAAAGCTCCACTGAGCTTCCCTCGCCTCGATTCAACTTACA
>NW_020638129.1:512-816 GCF_003573695.1 Papaver somniferum
ACATGAATCGCATGAGTATAAGAATTGGTGAAATCCTGAGTCCTAGTATCTCTTGATCTTGTGACAATTTTGTATATATTTTTGTTTTTAAATCTATTCAAGTCCGAGCAACGAATTCTTATTTACCGCAAAATTAATACTACAACATCGGCATGCCTTTGGAATGGAGATGTGGCTGGCATAGCATGCCATTGGCACTGTGGTGCGGCTTGCATGGTTGGCATGCCTTGGCGCAGAGATATGGCTGGAATGGCAGGCCATTGGCACGGTGGTGCGGCTGGTATGGTCGGCATGCCCTTGGCGC
>NW_020638130.1:0-1632 GCF_003573695.1 Papaver somniferum
GAGACCCTGTAGGTTAACGACTTGAAGACTTCATTGGGATTGTGAAGCCAGACCGATACTACTTTCTCGTAGTTGTGTGATCTAATCTTGTTGATTCTATCATGTTGAGTACAATCATAACGATCGGCTTGAGATTAATATCTCCAATAGGCAAGATATAAAAGTAGTCACAAACATCTTTGTCTCATCGTTTGTGATTCCACAATATATTCTTTCGTCGCATCGATTAAGATTATTGTGAGGTGATTGATAATTCTAGGTTGTTCTTCGGGAATATAAGTCTGGGTTATCAATTGGTTCCTGTTCACCTTGATTTATCAAAAGACGGAACAAAACCTTGTAGGTATTTCTGTGGGAGACAGATTTATCTATTACCGTATACTTTTTTGTGTGATACATATTTGTTTATTAAATTCTTCGACTTTGGGTCGTAGCAACTCTTAGTTGTGGGTGAGATCATCTAAGGGAATCAAGTGCGTAGTATCCTTCTAGGATCAGAGACTAAGGAGCGCAACTGTACCTTGGATCAGTGTGAGATTGATTGGGGTTCAACTATAGTCCATACCGAAGTTAGTTTTTAGTAGGCTAGTGTCGGTGGCGGCTTAATACAATGTGTGTTCAATCTGGACTAGGTCCCGGGGTTTTTCTGCATTTGTGGTTTCCTCGTTAACAAATTAAATTCTGGCCTCTGTGTTATTTCTTTTCCGCATTATATTTTGTTATATAATTGAAATATCACAGATTATGTGTTTAAATCAATCAATTGGAAATACGACCTTTGGTTGTTGATTGAAATTGATTGATACTTGAACATTGGTCTTTGGTACCGCTCAAGTGATTTCTCTTGTATTCAATTCGACTCGCAGATTACTATTTGCTTGAGTAAGAATTGAATCGAGAAAGAGAGATATAACTCTTTGATATACTTTATTAAGATTGAGTCTAGTTGATTCTCTTGAAAGTATATTGGAGTTAGTCCATACAGATTGCTAATCGAAATATTGGATGTGGTTGTTGTATCCCCGCTTTTTAAACAACAATACTATGGTGATATGTATCACTCCTCCTTATTCAATACTCCATCTCACATGGAAACTCCCCCTCCTTACATAATGATCCGAAAACCATGTGTATTTGTAGTGTGAACTACACATTAATTCTCCCCATTTTTGTCAATAAAATTGGCAAAGGTACGGAAACGGGATCCTAATAAAATTTTCCATAAAGACATTTCATGACCAAAAGCAAGCAAATATCAACTTATTTAGATGAAATCATAATGCTTTCATCAAGGAGTTTATAAAGATACAAGATAACCCCTATAATATTCCACGGCCGCACTCCCCCACAAAGATTTGGCAATTAAGCACAAGTTCGATTAAGAACTCTCCCCCATAAAATGTCATTCCCGAACGAACAACAAGAGCGACCTTAATTTCATAAGAAAAGAAGGATTTCTTTGGACATAATAAATCACATACGAATATGAATTTGAATCCAAAATATACTCAATTAAATTAACCACAAGAAAACCCATGATTAATTCAATCGGAATACACAACTAAATTACCACAAGAGTGTGATCAATTCAATTGGTCATGATCAACATAAGAAAACTTACGGAGCCTCACA
>NW_020638131.1:0-405 GCF_003573695.1 Papaver somniferum
CGGCTGCCAAAACGAATGCGTGCGACAATCAACAGCTACCCTTACATCTTAGATGCAAATCTCAGCCGTCCAAGGTCACCAACCAACGCATGGTAACCTTTGGCCCAACGCCAAAACCCTAGTTTGGTCGCGCCTAAACCACGCCAAGGCATGCCGACCAAGACACATGTGCCAATGGCATGTCACGCCATCCACCTTGCCGCGCCAAAGCCATGCTATGCCGGCCTTCCCTTCACGGCTTCCAAAACGAAGGCGTGCCACAATCAACAACTGCGCTTTCATCTTATATGCAAATATCATCCGTCCAAGGTCACCAACCAACGCATGGTAACCTTTGGCCCAACGCCAAAACCCTAGTTTGGCCGCGCCTAAACCACGCCAAGGCATGCCGACCATGCCACATGT
>NW_020638131.1:605-1000 GCF_003573695.1 Papaver somniferum
AGAAATTAGGGTTTCGTAAAATCTTACTTTGATGGCGCAATTTCTTCAATCAATCGCTGACCCATCCTTCCTCTGACTTCACTGCTCCTTCCCATGCCTTTTCTAGCTTCGATTGATAACATGCAATCATTCTCATCAATTCCACACGTCACTGAAATCGTGTGATGTTGATGAAGTTGATTGAAAGTTACCATGTGCGGTAGGTGGTGTGGTTGTGGCAGAGTTGGTGGTGGCGGACATGGTGGTACGGTGGAGCGGCAGTGGAGTTGGTGGTGGAGCGGTACGGCAACAGGGAGGAGGAAGAAGAACGGAAGAGAAGAAGGGAATGAGAGAAAAAACTCTCGATGGTTTTTAAGGTATAGGAATTTTCACTGTGGAGCATGTACATCGGAGAT
>NW_020638132.1:0-183 GCF_003573695.1 Papaver somniferum
ACATTGTCAGAATATGAAATAGATATCTTTTTAGATTAAGAGAGGTAGGGAATGATCTAGGTGTGTCTATTAGAGGTGGTGTTAATACGAGTACATGATTTGATTCAGAACCAGAAGAACATGTAAATCCGATGATATAAATTAGGGTTTTGGGGATAAGTTCAAGATGAAGTAAAATATATA
>NW_020638132.1:194-602 GCF_003573695.1 Papaver somniferum
AGAACCAGAAGAACATGTAAATCCGATGATATAAATTAGGGTTTTGGGGATGAGTTCAAGATGAAGTAAAATAGAGAAATCAGTGATGAAATTAAGGGTTTCCACTTGAACTAAAGCTAGGGTTTGTGAGGATTCAGTATGAAATCGAAAAGAGAATCAGGGATTTGGGAAATCAGTGAATTAAGGTTTCGTGGAATTGTTCAAAGGAATATGTAGAAGATGAAATTGAGAGTCTTCGGTGAAGATTAGAGATGATTTTTTACTGAAATATAGAGATGGAAGAATCGAGTTATGTGATGAATATTCGAAGCAATTGAAGCTAACGAAACTTGGGTTAAGGTTTTTTTTTCTGAGGGAGGGGAAGATGAGAGACGAGAGAAGTGAATGAAGATAAGTGAGAGAAAAAAA
>NW_020638132.1:802-1000 GCF_003573695.1 Papaver somniferum
TTAAGATTTTCTTTAGGATGTTGATACGGATTGCATAAATTAAGCGACGGTGTAGATTCGTTTTAGGACGCTCATACGGATTGAGAAGCTTGTGTGTTTCTCTTTGTGCTAGTTCAAACTCGTGTATTCGATTTTATTATCAACTTTCCATATGAAAAAAATCCAAAAAATATATCAATAAATTTAAGATATTATTAT
>NW_020638133.1:0-306 GCF_003573695.1 Papaver somniferum
GATGTGTGGGGCATTGATTTTATGGGTCCATTTCTTATTTCGTTTGGTTATCTTTACATACTTGTCACTGTAGACTATGTGTCTAAGTGGGTTGAGGCGGTTCCGTGTAAAACGAATGACCACAGGGTCGTAGTCCAGTTTTTGAAATAGAATATACTTACACGTTTTGTTACGCCGCGAGTTATAATTAGTGATGGAGGTTCACACTTTTGTAATAGACCGTTTGCTCTTTTAATGAAACAATATGGTATTATCCATAAAGTAGCAACCCCATATCACCCTCAGACTAGTGGTCAGGTAGAGGTT
>NW_020638133.1:317-1000 GCF_003573695.1 Papaver somniferum
GGTATTACCCATAAAGTAGCAACCCCATATCACCCTCAGACTAGTGGTCAGGTAGAGGTTTCCAATAGGGAAATTAAACGTATTTTAGAGAAAACAGTTAATCCAAATAGGAAAGACTGGTCGTCGAGGCTTACTGATGCCTTATGGGATTACCGTACTGCGTTTAAGACACCCGTTGGAATGTCACCTTATCGTTTAGTGTTTGGCAAGGAATGTCACCTGCCTGTTGAGTTAGAGCATCAAGCCTATTGGGATATTAAGAACATAAACTTTTCACTTGACAAGGCAGGAGCTCAAAGAAAGCTCCAGCTCAATGAGTTGGACGAGATTCGTAGAGATGCATACGATAGTGCTAAGGAGTATAAGAACAAAATGAAACTTGTGCATGATAGGAATATTTTACGAAAGTCATTTTCTCCAGGTCAAAAAGTTCTTCTGTATGACACTCGTTTGCATCTATTCCCCGGGAAGTTGCGCTCTCGGTGGACCGGTCCTTTTGTGGTCCGTACTGTTTTTCCTCATGGCGCTGTTGAGATTGAGACACCAGATGGTAGTAGTTCTTCGAAGGTTAACGGTCAGCGATTGAAGCCCTTTTTAGAGCCTTTTCCTACAGGTGATGTTGAGGAGGTCCCTCTGGAGGACCCTGTTTACCTTGATTGACCATCGAGGCGATTTTGTATGTT
>NW_020638134.1:0-501 GCF_003573695.1 Papaver somniferum
TGACAGAGTTAATTTTGGAAATTATCGTTATTATTGACAGCGGAGAATAATCAGATTAAATGGAGAATATACGCAAGTTATGGTCGGATATTTTTGTTCTAAAACACTATAAATACAAGGCTAAAGAGTTTAGAAAAGTTTAGAAAGTCATTGGGAGAGAGTTAGAGCCGAGAGAATCGAAAGAAGAGGTCGACAGCAAAAGAAGTTCTGCTGCTGCTCAGCCAAGAACACGAAGAACATTTACAGTCCAGGAAAGTCGTTGATTAGTGTCGCATATTTGCGACAATTCTCAGTTCCTTTCCCGCGTCTTCACAACAGCGCTTACAACACTTCAGTTGTGCCGTTCTTCCTGACGCTTCCTGTGTGTCGCAACGGACGGTCTTAAAATCGATTTTCCTATTATTTCATCATTTGTAATCAACTTGTGAGCATCAATAAAATCTTTTGAGTATTTTTCCAACATGATGAGAGGCTAAATTCTTGGTGATTGAGGCAATGGAG
>NW_020638134.1:512-1000 GCF_003573695.1 Papaver somniferum
GATAAAATGGTTTTCTTAATTAGTTGTGAATCAGTTTGATGTTTTATGCTTAGAATAATTCTTTGATAAATCATGCTTAAGGATTACAACTTAATATTTGGACACCTTTTAAATTAAAAAGTGATTTAATAAGAAAAAGTGCTTAATAATAATTTCTGAAATATTATATATAACCAATCAACTTGAAGTAATAGTGAATCCTGAGCCTTAATCCCACTTTAAATCTTGACATCACTCTTTGAAAATTAATTTGCTTTATTTTTATTAAATTTAAAAAAAAAGAGTTACCTTCACAAGTTCGAAAAGAACCCCTTTTACCACAATCTACAACAACTTTTGAAAATACATCAGTAAGCATCTATACGAATCTCTTCCAACTCATTGAGCTGAAGTTTCCTATGGGATCCTGCCTTGTCAAGTGAAAAATTTAGCTGCTTAACAGCCCAATAAGCTCTATGTTCTAACTCAACAAGTAAATGACATGCCTT
>NW_020638135.1:0-288 GCF_003573695.1 Papaver somniferum
GAAAACTAAAAATAGAAAGTGAAAAGGACTCGACGAGATATGGCGAAAATTCATGTTAATTCTAACACCTGAGCTCTGTGCTTTTATGAATAGACTCTATAGATGTTTCCATCTAGTCAGTTTGGTTCCTCAGCTCCTAAAATAAAAATGTTTCCATCCACTTAGATTGGTTAGTGCTATCCTTAATAGGCGTAAATTTCTAGGCTCTAGACTTTATTTATTGCAACTAAAAAGTTTCTCCCATACCCCCAAACTTAAATCTAACATTGTCCTCAATGTTCTAAAGAT
>NW_020638135.1:472-1000 GCF_003573695.1 Papaver somniferum
CATGCCCTTATCTAGTTTCCTGATTAAGATATTTATATCTAATTGTGGTTCAGGTTCAGGTTCTATGAAAGGGTCTAAATAAAATATTTTCCTCGGATGCATTTCCTCATAGGTTGGATCCAAATTATTAGGTCCTAGAGTCTGGAAAAACTCAAATATGATCTTAGAAGCGCACAATAATAACCTAAATAATTGAGGATCCTCTAAGTCAATAAGATTTGACTTACAAATTTTACCACAATGAGAGTAGTGGTCATTCTTAAGCAAATGTATCTATTCTAATTTCCTAAAGCATTTAGGTCTAGTCTCACAACTTAATATTCGACACATTTGGAATATAAACGTTCCCACAGTTGGAAGAAAACTATTTGGTGGGAAAACAAAGTCAATCTGGGGATCATAGCCTGGGAAAACCACATCAACCAGAGGATGGGTTTCTAACGACTGAACTTCTTCTTGGACATCATTAGGTTCGGGAAAACGAGTATGAAGGTAATATTGTAAAATGGTTGAGGCACATATGTCAAG
>NW_020638136.1:0-391 GCF_003573695.1 Papaver somniferum
AGCGTAT
The DNA here is from genome assembly GCF_003573695.1 of Papaver somniferum. Classification (NCBI taxonomy): domain Eukaryota; kingdom Viridiplantae; phylum Streptophyta; class Magnoliopsida; order Ranunculales; family Papaveraceae; genus Papaver; species Papaver somniferum. The sequence continues at coordinate 8 of NW_020638136.1, forward strand.
TCTGATCAGCATCCATGTACTGAACTCGGAGCCACATATAACACAACAAGTGTGGCAGAGCCCGTCTTCGAATTTCCTTATTATCGCATGTGTACTGTAGATTTCAATCTCCGCATTCTCCCATTTAATTTCTATAACTCCTTAATGTTTCTCCTTTGTGGATTTTCTGCTCCATAGATGGACGATGTTTTTGTGACGTAATTTTCGCATAATGTCTCTGCATAGTAGATATAATCGGCAAGAGTTATTTTTCATGAATTGTGGTTTAATTATCAGTGATAGCCCAATTCATCTTGATGTTTCAGTTACATTTTGTATATTTAACAACTACAGCTGGTGCATGATCAATGCCATGCTGGTACCGAGCAAAAAAAAAATCAATGC
>NW_020638136.1:402-1000 GCF_003573695.1 Papaver somniferum
AAGCTTAAGATCAGTGACCTTCTAACTTTTCGAATTGAACTTCTTGCATGTAAGAAAAATTCTTGATGAACATTTTAGCACACTTATACCTCAAGTTTTGAAGACTTAGGTCGCGCATAATGGATCGTTGTCCATTTGCTCTCTTAATTTCTTGTAGACCTGTTAGAACACTGATTACATCTGCTCCACCAGAAAAATAATTAAAAAAATTAGAGACAACAATAATGCTACGCAGAAGGTGATGTTTCAAAGTGCTTACCCATAAGATAGATGTTTGCAGAACACGGAAACATGATTATTAAGACATAGTTTTTCCATAGTTAAACCAAAACCGCCTGAATAAAACAAACTGGATAAACATAAAGTAGGGATTGAAAATAATACCCGGTGTTCGAGCAAGAGATGTAAGTCAGAGTAGTAGGTGGTATTGTATTTTTTTAGTTTGTGAATCAGGAATTTGAGAGATGAATGTAATCAAAAGGGATATTATTGTGAGCTTTATACAGTCCAAACTTAGAGTAAGAGTAATAAATGGGAATTTTCCATATATATAGAGGGTAGAAGGATTTCCAGAAGCAAATCTTGGGAATTTGTAATG
>NW_020638137.1:0-397 GCF_003573695.1 Papaver somniferum
TATGTTGGAGCACAACTTGTTGCTCGCCCCCCACCAACTTTTGTAAATAAATACGTGTCTTTGTGAATAATTGTTTAAACAATCATTATTTAATTCAACTAGTTCACAAACACGGACCACTATAGGGAATCTCTCTAGATCATTTTCCAAACACGTTACGAGCGTTCCAGAGAAATAAGGCTGACTTATCTTACTGCCATGATAACTATGGATTTACATAAAATGGAAACAAATTTAATTAACACAATAATGATTAATTTGAAAAATGAATAGGGTCATTTACATGGATTCATTTGTTCAATACAATAATGGTTAGTCTGAAGGTTTAAGGAAACGATTATTGGGGTTTACATGAGAGATAGATTTTGGATGATTTACCGGTAAACAATGAAGGGAG
>NW_020638137.1:597-1000 GCF_003573695.1 Papaver somniferum
ATTTATTTTTGTAAATATTTATTTTAGGAAATATTCTGATTCTTTAGATATTTTATTTATTTGTACATAATTAGTCTAGAATTTTTATTTTCTTTTTTGTAAATATTTTTGTTTTCTTTATTAAGAAAAAAAAACACGTTGCACACACCAATTGCATCGTCAGACAACCGATTTTAGGAAAACCCGTGGAAAAGTACGATGAACCCGTGCCTTGGGCCTTATGGAAGTTACCATCCGAAATTCCACAAGCCTCAACCTCGTACCTGTAGGTATATTTTGCTGAGGTAACCTGAGCCTACCAATTTTAGTCGACCCGGCATTTGCACGTGCATAAAAAAAATGTCGAGTTGGTATTATAAAGACCAATATAGCAATTATTCGACTGATTATCGAAATGGACAAT
>NW_020638138.1:0-268 GCF_003573695.1 Papaver somniferum
TTTCACAATAGAAGAAGGATGAAAGAACAAGAAGAACTAATCCAAATCCAAACAAATTTCATCTATCTTGAATCAAATAGAAAGACAAAGTCAACACAAAAAGAAAGCGTTCATAAAAATGAATAATTTTATATACGTTAACTCAATAAAATCTACACACTTGGTTATAAGTCTGAAATTGATTTCTGACACTAAATTGTAAACTAGATAAACTCATCTTTAACAGAAAAAGTTTGAAAAATGTATTGTAATCACAAATAATATGCTC
>NW_020638138.1:468-867 GCF_003573695.1 Papaver somniferum
TTCATCTATCTTGAATCAAATAGAAAGACAAAGCCAACACAAAAAGAAAGAGTTCATAAAAATTTTGAATATTACATACGTTAACTAAAAAAAGTCTACACGCTTCGTTATAAGTCGGAAATTCATTTATGAGACTAGATCGTAAACTAGATAAACTCATTTTTAACAGAAAAAGTTTGAAAAATGTATTGTAATCACAAATAATATTTTCTAAATCATTACGTCTAGTAAAAATTGCATTTCTATGTACGTTGATTCAAGAAAATATGAAGGAAGGAAAATTTCACAATAGAAGAAGGATGAAAGAACAACAAGAACTAATCCAAATCCTAAAAAATTTCATCTATTTTAAATCAAATAGAAAGACAAAGCCAACACAAAAAGAAAGAGTTCATAAAA
>NW_020638138.1:878-1000 GCF_003573695.1 Papaver somniferum
AAAAAAGTTTGAAAAATATATTGTAATCACAAATAATATGCTCGAAGGCATTACGTCTAGTAAAAATTGCATTTCTATGTACGTTGATTCAAGAAAATATGAAGAAAGACAAATTTCAAAAT
>NW_020638139.1:0-410 GCF_003573695.1 Papaver somniferum
ATTGACTGTCTTTTGACAGCACAATCAATCACAAGCACAGTTGAGCACTAAATTCCTCCATTTCTCAATCAGCTCAATTTACAAGAATTATAACCTAACATTCCACCTCTAACAGTGACTTAAGGCATCATCTCAACCTAGCTATACACATACACATGTGAGCTCACATAACAGCAACAAAAACAAAACATTTACTAAATAGAGAACTACAAACTAACATGTGAACTAGAATGAAATGTGAATTAAAACATAAAACAAACTGAATTGAAACAAGATAAACTAAAACTGAATTTGGAATTAAAATTGAAAATTAAAATTAAATCTACAAATACAAAACAGGGAAGAAAAATCTACCCAAGAGGAACTGGCTAGTCCAGCCCTCATGGGGATACACTGGCTAGTCCAGAGAT
>NW_020638139.1:610-2000 GCF_003573695.1 Papaver somniferum
CCATGGATTGGAGGAACCCTAGAGGTCTACGTGGACGACATGCTCGTCAAAAGCAAGCTGCGTAAAAATCACCACCAGGACCTGAGGAATATCTTCGAAGTAATGAGACAGCATCACATGAAAGTGAATCCGGAGAAATGTACTTTCGGTGTCACCTCGGGGAAGTTCCTCGGGTATCTGGTGACGAAAAGGGGCATCGAGGTAGACCCAGCGAAGATTCGAGCCATAGTAGAGATGCCGTCCCCAAAGAATCTGAAGGAAGTGCAGAAGCTCAATGGGTCCATAGCAGCGTTGGGCAGGTTTATTGCACGGTCTTCGGACAAATGCAAACATTTCTTCAATATTCTTAAAAAAGGGAGCAGGTTCGAATGGACCGCCGAATGCTAGGAAGCATTCCAAAAAATCAAAGAACATCTAGCTTCAATCCCGATCCTGCAGAAGCCAGACCCTGATGAAGTTTTGGCACTGTACATAGCAGCAACGGAGGACGCAGTCAGCGCGGTATTAGTCAAAACCAATACAAAGGTAGAACAGCCTATCTATTACGTCAGCAAGACACTCAATTCCGCGGAAAGAAATTATACTAAGATTGAACAACTCATCCTCGCACTGGTATGGGCTACCCAAAAACTGAGAACCTACTTCCTAACTCACCTCGTCAGGGTACCATGCAAAGCACCATTGGAAGCAGTCCTCAAAAGCACGGGAAAAGTGGGCCGAATAGCCAAATGGAACACCCATCTGGACCAATTCAACATCATTCATGAAATTCAACATTCTCAAAAGTCCCAAGTGCTGGCAGATTTCTTAGCAGACCTCCCCCTAGACAACGACGAAGAGATTAAGGGAATACCAGAAACCGAGGAAGAAATCAAGGATCCAATGGACATCCTCGAACCTGCGAGTCATAGACAATGAGAAGTCTTTGTCGACGGATCTAAAAATAGGGAAGGAGCAGGAATAGGTATTGTCATTATCACCCCAACTGGAGAAAGGATTATACAGGCACTTAGATTGGAATTCAAAGAGCATACCAACAACATTGTTGAATACGAAGCTGTCGTACATGCCCTATGTATAATAATAGAGATGGGGGTAACCGATGTAAGGATGACAAGTGATTCGCAGCTTGTCATACGTCAAATAGGGCTCGAGTATAATGTGTACGATGACACCCTTTCAGCTTACATGGCCTTGGTCCAAACATTGGCATCACAAATCCCGAACATTAAGTTCCGGCACTTATGCAGAAGGGACCTCAGGCACGCGGATGCCCTAGCATATATATCATCCATGCTGAGGGATAAAAATGCCGAAGGTATTAAAATAACAAGGATATACGAGCCTTCGATTGCATCTCAATTCTCCTTCGCTACCAATCAAGATGTGA
>NW_020638140.1:0-484 GCF_003573695.1 Papaver somniferum
CCAAATTGAATATTTAATGGGGCCCAAGTGGGTTACTCATGGTTTAGGCTTACTTGGTTAAGGAGGGAAGCCCAGTTAGGCTTTTGTTCCCTTTAGTTGCACAGCCCAGTTGGGCTTTAGGATCGTCCTAAGCAGCTCACGCTCAAGCCCAGCAACAGAAGAAGGCAGAGCCCAGCAGCACTTGGCAAGCCCAGTTCAGTTGAAGTTGGTGAAGCCCAGTTCAGAGAAGTACAAGCCCACCAGTAGAAGGCAGAGCCCAACAGCTTCAGTTGGCAGCCCAGTTGCTTTGGCTTGGCAGCAGCAGGCTTGGTTCACCAGCTCCAGCAACAGCAGCAACAGCAGCAGCAGCAGCAACAGCAGAAGCAACTCAGAAATTGGCTACAAGTGCAATGATTGCAGGGCAGGAATGAATGGCATGCAATGATCTTGACAGAGATGCAATGGTAGATGAAAGACAGCAAAGGAAATCAGCAGATGGCAGCAC
>NW_020638140.1:684-1000 GCF_003573695.1 Papaver somniferum
AGCCAAGGGCAGGGGTGAGATTGTGCACTGACTTCAGTGCACACAGCTTCAAAATGCAAGAACTAAGCAAAACAGTAAAGGAAAGTAACTAAGCAGTGAATAAAAGCAGAGCTGGAATTGTTAGTGACTGAAGAAAGGAATTGTGGCTAAGATAATGGCTTAGAATCCACCTTGGTGTCCTAGCCAAACAATGTAGTTCTAGGTTGAAATTAAGACCCTAAGCATACAATTGGAATGGAAAGAAAATCAGCTTGCTCAACTAATGTGCTCCTAGCATTGACTGTCTTTTGACAGTACAATCAATCACAAGCACACA
>NW_020638141.1:0-909 GCF_003573695.1 Papaver somniferum
TGTTTGAGTTACCAAGATAGTTACCATGAAAACTGTAACTTCTAGGTGAGTGCAAGAAAAATTAATCCCCACAAGCATCTTCTTGATTCCCACCATTCTTACACTGACTTCCTTCCAGCCTGAACACCAAGGATTATAATAACAAACCATAGAACTAGGTACTCTAGGTTGTAACTCAGTGACAATACATTCATAACTACTGCCCTTTCCCATACTCCATAACCACAAACAAAACCATTGGTATTCCGACCACAGAAGATAAACATATATTATTGTCTTTGTGAGGATCACCCAATGAAACATGGTCGAATATTTATCCATTCCCAGAATATGAAGTATCTCTTTATGTTCATACTTATTCACACTAACCCTCAGCAACTCAATATACACATCTTCTTTAGCATCAGATAATCCTTGTTTGTGTTGCAGGGAAATAACATTTTCTCTTCTGCTCGAACTCACGATTACACCCCAGGAATTTTAAATACACCCCTTCTCAATTTCGAAACAACCATGAACTTTGCTGTCTCAGCAAAAGATGGGTAAAAATATTCATGACAACTTCTAAAAATCTTCACAAAAACATTAACCTCATCAATTACGCTGCTACCTGCAACCCTACGGATCAACCCATAGTCAATTTCTAACAATCTTCCTCGATCCCACACCCTTCCAGCAAAATCCTGTCCACAATATAAACATTCTTCACTACTCAAACTCCCTGCATTGTTAGGTTCACTCTCATTTTTCACAAGAAGAATAACTTTATCCCAGTGAACACCAACTTGCTGTGATAGTTCATCAAACTTTGAAACATCACGAGTGTCACCAATTTTAACATTCTTAGACACTTCATGTGCTCAAAAATCGAGTCTAAAGGGTACCCAACTTCCAAGTTTAGCTCACAAA
>NW_020638142.1:0-213 GCF_003573695.1 Papaver somniferum
CAACCAAAGGTTGGATTACTCCAATTGATGATCTGACGCACAACATGTATTATTTCAATTATAAAGATAAAACAATATAATGTGGAAACTGAAATAACACAGACTTATATTCCCGAAGAACAGGAACCAATCAATAATACCAGACTTATATTCCCGAAGAACAACTTAGTATTATCAATCACCTCACAATAATCTTAATCGACGCAGCGAAAA
>NW_020638142.1:413-654 GCF_003573695.1 Papaver somniferum
CTAATATTTCTCAACCGTTAGATCGAAAACTTATCTTGTCACACACAAATGAAATGTCCAATTTTGGGTTTATGAACCGTACCCAAACATAAACATTTGTTGGTTCAACAAGTCAACCAAATGGTTAGCCATATGATTACTCTCATATCAACCTTATTCTTCTTCACCATAACTAGTTCAAATGACTCAAATGAACTAGTTAGAGAGTTGTTCAATTGCAAGGAAATCTTATGTAACTACA
>NW_020638142.1:726-1000 GCF_003573695.1 Papaver somniferum
TTTTAGATATAACCTGCTCAAGTTTGCGGACTGGGTTCGCGGACTTAAGCTCATGGAAGGAGTACACAAACCCAGCAGAAAATCTCGGGCCGAGAAGTTCGCGGACTTGGCTCACGCCACTTCCATTTCTCTTGATCAACAAATTTCGCAAACTTTGGTTCAAGGAATAAGGACTTATACATATATGTGTTCCCACAACAATGCTTATATCCTACCAATGGTTATGTAATATAAACTCTCATTTCAATCATTGAAACATTCTCAGAGGACGTTA
>NW_020638143.1:0-4000 GCF_003573695.1 Papaver somniferum
TTCTGTTACGCACTAAAAGCGGAAATTATGGCCAATATTAAATAAATGCTATGAACTCGTATTTCACAGAAAAAATAACTAATTCTTTATAAAGAAAAGAAAAAAAAAGTGTACGTTCAACAAGGATTTGAACTCAATACCTACACGTTACGAAAAGAAAATTGAAACTTTTTTCTGTATAAACACAAACGCTGAATTATTCTCTGGTGGAAAATTACCACACAAGGAAAAAATAAATTAAGGAAATACTCGTCAAATAACCAGATACAAAATTTGTAAAAGTTTTTTTCTGTAGAGTTGGTACTATAGAAAAAGAATTGGTTTGTCTTTGAAAAAAAAAACACATTTTTGTCATATTGAAAAAAAAATGGAGGATTTTTCAAAACAGATTTTGGAAATTATAAAATTTCAACAAAATCAACAATTAGAACTTGAAAAAAGGTTTCGAGAAGAACAATTGACAGTACAGAAACAAAACGACGAGAAGCAGTTAAGTTTAATGAAATACTTCGAGGAAAAACAGGGAAGAGAAAAGAAAGAAATGATAAAATACGCCGAGGAAGAAAAGAAAGAAATGAACGAACAAATATTGGAATTGAAAAAATTACATTTAGAGCATCAAAACCAAACAGATAAAAAAATGGATTTGTTAACGCAAGTTTTAATGAATAAGGACAGCGGACAGGAAGACAGCACGGCTTTTTCGCAAAATGCGATCTGGTCAGCCATTGATACATTTCGCTATGCTCCTGAGGAAAATCTAACGTTTGAAGCATATTTCAAAAGATTTGAAGATCTATTCAAGATTGATTGCGGTTCATGGACGGATCAAAAGAAGGTTCGTTTATTACTACGAAAGTTGGGTGCATCCGAACATAGCAAATTCTTGGATTATATTTTGCCAAGAAAAACCAACGAATTGTCGTTTGACGAGGCAGTCAAACTGTTGATGGAGCTATACTGTCCAAAGACAAGCCTTTTCCATAAAAGATGGAAATGTATGAATATTACACATAAGGAGAATCAGGACTATACGACTTTTGCGTCTATAGTTAATAAAAACTGTGACGATTTCAAGTTGTCATCATTAACGGCAGATAACTTTAAATGCCTAATATTCACACAAGGTTTGATAGCCACAAAAGACGCCGATATAAGACGTCGTGCTCTAAATAAATTGGAATTAGAACCTGATTTAACGCTTCAGAAACTGGCTGAAGATTGTCAGCGGTTCGTGGCAGTGAAACAAGATTCCCGAAACATAGAGGAAGCAGGTATCGCTCACATTAAAAAGATACGCTTCAAAAATAAAGGACACCCACCCGCCAGCTATTACCAACCAAGAGGCAAAAAGGACCCTTCACAAAATTATCAGGATAGACAAAAGCCTAGGACCCCTTGTAGTAAATGTGGAGGACCTCATGGGTACAATGTATGTTGGTACCACAAGAAAATAACGTGTGACCTATGCAAGCGAGCAGGGCACAAGGCCTCATATTGCAGAGCAAAAGTAGAAAAAAAGAGCTACGTAAAAACTGCAAAAATGGACCCTTCACCAACAGAGAACATAAGGAAATATGTTACGGTGAGAATCAGAAATAGAGAAGTAAATCTGCAACTCGATTCAGGGTCGGATATATCAATTATAAATTTTCACACGTGGAAGAAAATAGGTAAGCCCACGATGATAAAGACGAATAAAGTCGCAAGATCGGTAACTGGTGAAAAGATACATTTTGAGGGTGAAGTAATTATTAATGTTTCATTAAAAAGAAAGACAAAAAAGCTAAAAGTATTCGTTCTTAGGAACACAACAAATTTATTCGGAACTGATTGGATTCAAGAATTTGAATTATGGGACTCGCCAATGAGTGATTTTTGTCAGAAAGTCGAAAATTTAACGGCCGAAGCCGACAAACTAAAAAAAGATCTAAAAAAATCTTTTCCAAGTGTTTGTTCTGAAAAGCTTGGATGCTGCACAAAAATAAAAGCGAGATTCGAATTGCTGGATGAAGCAAAACCAATATTCAAAAAACCACGTAGCGTACCGTTCGCTTCTAGGAAAAAAATTGAAGAAGAACTGGAAAGACTAGTTAACACAGGGATTTTGACCCCTATTAACTATAGTGAGTGGGCAGCCCCCACCGTATACATAAAAAAAAAATCAAAAGAAATTAGAGTATGCGCAGATTTCTCTACCGGATTGAATGCATCGCTCAAGGACCACCATTATCCGTTACCAAACCCAGAGGAAGTATTCGCTAAATTAAATGGCGGAAAAATCTTTTCCAAAATAGACTTAAGCGAGGCGTATCTACAGATACCAGTAGAAGACGATAGCTCGAAACTGCTGTGTATTTCAACACACATTGGACTTTTTAAATTCAATAGATTAGCATTTGGTATAAAAGTAGCACCTGCAATTTTCCAACAGGTAATTGACACTTTGCTAAGCGGTTTGGATTTTACAATAGGCTATCTGGACGATATTCTTATACGTAGTCAAAATGTTGAACAACATAGAGATCATGTATTTCAAGTGTTTGACAGAATAAAAGAATACGGCTTCACTGTGAAGGAGGCAAAATGTGAATTTTTTTTGGAACAAATAAAATACCTGGGTCATATATTAAATAAGGACGGGAGAAAACCCGACCCGGATAGGTCCACAGCAATAAAAGACATGCCAGAGCCTCATAATGTAACTACATTGCAAAGTTTTTTAGGGCTCGTTAACTATTATCAAACGTTTATTAAGAATATGCATAAATTGCGCGCGCCTTTGAATGACCTATTAAAAAAGGACAAAAAATGGGACTGGACGCCGGAGTGCCAGTCGGCGTTTAAGCAGCTAAAAGATGTACTAACATCAGATTTATTTTTGATTCACTTCAATCCGGAACAAGAGATTATTGTCGCAACCGACGCAAGTTCTTATGGAATAGGGGCATGCATTCTACATAAAATGCCAGATGGGTCCACTAAACCGATCGCCCATGCGTCGAGAACCTTACTGCCAGCCGAGAAGAATTATTCCCAAATAGAGAAGGAAGCACTGGGGATCATATTCGGGGTTACAAAATTCCACCGTTTTTTACACGGTCGAAAATTCAAATTACAAACTGATCACAAGCCGCTTATATCCATTTTTGGTTCAAAAAAAGGGATACCAACGTACTCAGCCAACAGACTGCAAAGATGGGGGACTATCCTGCTAAACTACGATTTTAGTATGGAATTTCTTACATCTGCGAAGTTAGGTCACGCTGACGGATTGTCGCGATTAATCCCGAAATCAAGGGAACCGCTGGAGGACACAGTAATAGCGTCACTACAAAGTGAAAAGGACTATACACAAATACTGTGCAATACGATCAAGGAATTACCAGTGACTTTGAAAGATATAATAAGGGAGGCTGAAGAAGATAGTTTCATCAAAGAAACGAAACAAAAAATTCAATCAGATGAATCGGCGGCGGAAGTTTATTCTATGTGCAATGAGGTACTGTTGTACCGAGAAAGGGTGGTAATCCCAGCCACGCTGAGAAAAAAAATTCTAAAGGATTTTCATACGGGGCACCCTGGGGCTACTAGAATGAAGAGCCTCATGAGGTCCTACGTTTACTGGAAGAGCATGGACACTGATATAGAAAGCATGGTAAAGTCGTGTAAGGGATGCGCATTGGCTGCAAAAGCGCCCCCAATACAATTTAGCCCGTGGCCTAAAGCTGACCATCCATGGTCAAGGATACACGTGGACTTCGCAGGTCCATTGGAGGGAAACTATTACTTAATAGTGGTAGATAGTTTTTCAAAATGGCCTGAGGTATTTCGATGTAAAAATCCAACGACGGATTTTACAATCAGTGCTCTTCACGAATTGTATGCTAGGTTTGGTGTGGTCGACTGTTTAGTGTCGGACAATGGCACGCAATTCACGTCAGCAGATTTTAAAAGTTTCTGCGAGGATTTCCAGGTCAACCACATAACAACGCCAACC
>NW_020638144.1:0-345 GCF_003573695.1 Papaver somniferum
GGGCAAGGCCTGGCCTAGACAAGATCAGGGTGTGGATTTCATCACCGCTCCCTTCTTGCCCGCCTTAGGAAAACAAAACCTAACGCGAACCCAAGATTTAAAATCTGATTAGAAAGAGACCTATAGGGTATCGAGCTTGTTAGGAAAAATTTTCGAAAGATATTGGTCACCTTTTAAGCATACTTCGAAGTTCTTGATGGTTTCTGTGAGTTGAATGCGTGACTGCGCCGCCTTATACCGGTGAGGCCTTGGGTATCAAAGCTCCACCGAGCTTCCCTCGCCTTGATTCAACTTACTTTAACTCGGATTGATTCCAGAGGGGTTTGCTTAAACTGTAACGAATTC
>NW_020638144.1:361-1000 GCF_003573695.1 Papaver somniferum
TCGAGTCAGCCTGCTGTGTGATTGCTAGAACCTTCATGTTAGATTTTTTATTTCTTTTTGATATTTTTAGTGTATGCCCGATTTGTTAGGTCTTGGAAAAGAGATACTCTAGGTCGATTGATTAGCGAAAAACCTAGTAGTTCTTCTAATATAAGCAGGGAGCTCGAAGATTCTTCTTTTGAGAGCCGTGTTTTTGGAAACTTCAGTTTTGAGTATCTGTCTCTTTGTGAGGAAAGTACCCCTAGTACTTCTGTTGTGCCATCGATGGCAACTTTGAAAGATTACATGTTCCCAACTAGGACCAACCGAGCTTCGTGCATTAAATTGCCAGCCACTACGGCTAATTTCGAGATAAAACCTAGTATTCTTCAGATGATTCCTATATTCTTAGGAAAAGATGATGAGAACCCTTATTTCCATATTAGGGACTTTGAGGAAATCTGTGGGACAATTAGAATAAAAGACCTTACTGATGAAGTCTTGAAACTTAAGATGTTTCCCTTTTCTTTGAGAGACAAAGCCAAGACCTGGCTTAACAACCTACCGTCTGAATCCATAGAAACATGGCAGGAACTTATCGCTGCCTTCTATATGAAATTCTACCCTAAGCATAAAACTGCAGCTGTTAGGCAGAAAATT
>NW_020638145.1:0-372 GCF_003573695.1 Papaver somniferum
TGTCAACCTTGTTGTCAACTATCTTTCCACTCCTAAGGGTTGTGACAGCATTCACATGATTGTACGATTTCTCTCCTTTTGGGTTGGAATCAATACGACTAGGGAACCTTCCATCTTCTCTATCACTTATGAACTTAGATATTTGTCCTACTTGAAGTTCTAATTTGGCAAGACTCTGGGAATTATTCTTCAATTCTTGCCTAGTTTCCTGTTGAAAGCTCATGTGGTTCTTTGTTAGCATTTCATGGTTATTTGCTAACATAGTGAGAGTATCCTCTAAGGTAGAGATCTTTTTCTCGGAAGTGTTCTGAAACTGGGTTTGACCTGAAGAGTTCTTAAAACCAAAACCTGGGGGAGGCTGAGAATTGCTAG
>NW_020638145.1:572-875 GCF_003573695.1 Papaver somniferum
ATGGATTCAGAGGGTAGGTTGTTTAGCCAGGTCTTGGCTTTATCTCTCAAGGAAAATGGAAACATCTTAAGTTTCAAGACTTCATCAGTAAAGTCTTTTATTCTAATTGTCCCACAGATTTCCTCAAAGTCCCTAATATGGAAATAAGGGTTCTCATCATCTTTTCCTAAGAATATAGGTATCATCTAAAGAATACTAGGTTTTATCTCAAAATTAGCCGTAGTGGCTGGCAATTTAATGCATGAAGCTCGGTTGGTCCTAGTTGGGAACATGTAATCTTTCAAAGTTGCCATCGTTGGCACA
>NW_020638146.1:0-115 GCF_003573695.1 Papaver somniferum
ACTGGCGATGCTGCGACCATTGGATTCAGATGTGATCCAATCTGACGGCTGGCGAAGGAGACGGGTATGGATATAGGAATTGGGTTTGGGTAAGGGTTTTGGACCTTGGGTATGC
>NW_020638146.1:315-678 GCF_003573695.1 Papaver somniferum
AAGAAAATATGGGCTTGGCATACCCAAGGTCCAAAACCCTTACCCAAACCCATTTCCAATATCCATACCCGTCTCCTTCGCCAGCCGTCAGATTGGATCACATCTGAATCCAATGGTCGCATCATCGCCAGTACATCAAAGTTTGATGTTCCTGTCTAACACTTTAGCACCTAACTCCATCTCAGACCGTCAGTTTTGATTTATCTCAGATCCAACGGTCGCTCCACTCCCATTTCCATCTCGCCGTTGGATAATTCTCTCATCTTTTCATCCATCGTGTTTCACCATCTGAGCATCAAAATACGATGGGTCCGCTCAATACTCTAGAACCCTAACCTATTTACCCTAAATCAAACATCCCCT
>NW_020638146.1:878-1000 GCF_003573695.1 Papaver somniferum
TTGGACTTCTGAGAGATGTGAGGTTTTATTCTGGTCTTGATTTCTTGATCGGTTTTGGATTGTGAAATCGACCGTCTTGACAAGTGGACCGTCAGTCCCCAGTATTTTGTTAAGTCTCTCCC
>NW_020638147.1:0-462 GCF_003573695.1 Papaver somniferum
GGTTTTCTAAAATCCAATATATAAATCCTTATCTCTGGAGTAAGGTCACTCTTGTTGTTCTTTCAGGAATGACATCTAATGGGGGAGAGTTCTTTTGAACTTGTGCTTAATGGTAATATCTTGTGGGGTGTGCGGCTGTGGAATTTTATAGGGTTTATCTTGTATCTTGAAACTCCTTGATGAATGCATTTATCTTCGGCTTTATGATTGCATCTAAATTAAGTTGGTATGTATTTTTTCTTTTAGTCTATGAAACGTCTCTTCTCGGAAATTTCATTAGGAACCCGTTCTTGTACCTTTGCCAATTTTATTGACAAAAAGGGGGAGAATTAATGTGTAGTTCTACTACATATACATATGGTTTTCAGATCATTGTGTAAGTAGGAGTGGTTTCCATGTACGATGGAGTATTGACTAAGCGGGAGTGATACATATCACTGTAGTATTATTGTCAAAGTTGTG
>NW_020638147.1:473-1000 GCF_003573695.1 Papaver somniferum
GAGATGGAGTATTGACTAAGGGGGAGTGATACATATCACCGTAGTATTATTGTCAAAGTTGTGATACAATGAAACTTTGATGCTGTGTAATAATACTATGATGGATCTTCAACAAGTACAGGATGAACACATGAAGAGTTGAAGAACCAAGGAAATCAAGATTGTCATTTTTACTTTTAACAAGTACAAGCCATATGTACAATGGTTTTGTCACTAAAATTGACAAAGGGGGAGATTGTTAGAGCACTGCTCGGTTGAACCCACTAGCGTTGATATGTCAAGTTAGTTTTCAATTTTAATTGCCAAAATGCATTCTTGATTTAGCATACTAAAGATAGTTTCGGACTAGATTAGGTCTAAGAAGTTGAATCGAAGCTATCCTTAAAGGGTGAAGATTGAAGATTGAAGACTACAAGAAGACATCAACAAGTACTTCATCAACAAAAGTATGTGATTGATTTTATTTGGATTCTTGTTCAATTCTACTTTCTAATCTATCAAGATAAATGATCACTCCATGGAACAAT
>NW_020638148.1:0-400 GCF_003573695.1 Papaver somniferum
GGTTACGAGACTGCACCCTAAGTGGGGTTTTCTTCGGGCCAAGTACAGTATAAGCCAAGACTTGTCAAGAATGGAAAGGTACGCTCCAGACTCCCCTGGCACTCTTGACTCAACCGTGTACCTCGGCGCCTTGGTCATATTCTGCACTCCTTGGGAGAGTCCTTATTACCTTAGTCACCCAACCTAAGTCATATGCTTAAGCTGAGAATCCAAGGTGCCTCTCCCGGATGGGCTTTATTGACCCCAAATCTCCATGACTCAGGTTCCGGTGGTAGTGTAGCCTTTCCCTGAGCCATGGAACAGGTACCCCCTTATATGACGTACTTTAGGTCTTACATTTACCTCTTGCGAAATTTTATTCGCGAACTAGGGTGTACGCCATAAAGGTTCCCCCTTTTCT
>NW_020638148.1:424-1000 GCF_003573695.1 Papaver somniferum
AAATTTTATTCGCGAACTAGGGTGTACGCCATAAAGGTTCGCCCCTTTCTTTTATGTCATTGTTCTATGATTATCTCTGCGAAAGTTTCGCACATCATGATCTTGTTTTGATATGAATAATCTCGCAACTATTCTTTCAGAATCCATAACTTCTCAAAGCTTCTTATGGATTATATCTTTTTAAGTACAATCTGTTCCATGGTCTGCCAAGTCTATGACCAACATCTCTACCTTCTGGATCCATTAATTTATAAGCTCCTTTCCCAACTATCTCCTTAATGATGTAAGGTCCATCCCATTTTTTCGCTAACTTTCCACCATTTTCTCGCTGATATATTGGTGTCTCTCGCAGAACTAAATCTCCTGGTTGAAATTCGCGTACTTTGACACGTTTATTATATTCTCGGGCTAATCTTCACTGATAATTCTCCATATGTTGTAAAGCTCTTTCTCTTCTTTCTTCTAACTCATCAAGTTTGCTTAAGATCAAACCCGCACTAAGATTTTTCTCCCAAGCTTCTCTCTTTGTTGTCGGAATAACAACTTCTGTTGGTAACACCGCTTCAACTTCGTATG
>NW_020638149.1:0-497 GCF_003573695.1 Papaver somniferum
ACACACTGTATTAAGCCGCTACAGACACTAGCCTACTCCAAGCTAACTTCGGACTGGACTATAGTTGAACCCCAATAAATCTCCCACTAATTCAAGGTACAGTTGTACTCATACGCCTCTGATCCCAGCAGGATACTGCGCACTTGATTCCCTTAGTTGATCTTACCCATAAACAAGAGTTGTTGCAACCCAAAATCGCAGACTTGATAATAAACAAATCTGTCTCACACAGAAAAGTATATCAAAGGATAAATCTGTCTCCCACAGAAACCCTAGGTTTTTGTGCCGTCTTAAGATATGAAATCAAGGTGAACAAGAACCAATTGATAATCCGGTCTTATATTCCCGAAGAACATCCTAGATTAATCAATCACCTCTCAACGATCTTTCTTGACTACACAAGCAGATGTTGAGGAATCATAAACAGTGAGACGAAGATGTTTGTGACTTCTTTATCTTGCCTATCGGAGAACTCTCACGATCTCAAGCCAATCAAA
>NW_020638149.1:508-1000 GCF_003573695.1 Papaver somniferum
AATCACAAACAGTGAGACGAAGATGTTTGTGACTTCTTTATCTTGCCTATCGGAGAACTCTCACGATCTCAAGCCAATCAAAGATTGTACTCGTACGATAGAAGATGCAAGATCAGATAACACAACTATGATAAAAGTAGTATCGCTCTGGCTTCACAATCCCAATGAAGTCTTTAAGTAGTTAACCTGGTTTTAGAGAAGAAAACCAAAGGTTAGAGGAGAATCGACTCCAGCGAGCGCACTAGTATCACACAGACGTGTGGGGATTAGTTTTGCCCAATGCTAGATGTCTCCTTTATATAGTCTTCAAATCAGGGTTTTGCCTTAGTTACAAAGCAATCAATATTCACCGTTAGATGAAAACCTGATTTAGATTCAAGCTAATATTTCTCAACCGTTAGATCGAAAACTTAGCTTGTCACACACACTTGAGATATACGTTTACTGGGTTTGTGAAAACCGTGCCCAAACGTGTACGTGTATGTTGGTCCA
>NW_020638150.1:0-169 GCF_003573695.1 Papaver somniferum
TAGGCTGTTCTTCGGGAATATAAGTCCGGGTTATCAATTGGTTCCTGTTCACCTTGATTTTGTCAAAAGACGGAACAAAGATCTTAGGTTTATCTGTGGGAGACAGATTTATCTATCATCATAGACTTTTCTGTGTGATACAAATTTGTTTATTAAAGTCTTCGACTTT
>NW_020638150.1:180-631 GCF_003573695.1 Papaver somniferum
TGCTTAGATACAAATTTGTTTATTAAAGTCTTCGACTTTGGGTCGTAGCAACTCTCGGTTGTGGGTGAGATCAGCTAATGGAATCAAGTGCGTAGTATCCTGCTGGGATCAGAGACGTAAGGAGCGCAACTGTACCTTGAATCAGTGTCATATTGATTAGGGTTCAACTACAGTCCAGACCGAAGTTAGTTTGTAGTAGGATGGTATCTGTAGCGGCTTAATACAGTGTGGTGTTCAATCTGGACTAGGTCCCTGGGTTTTTCTGCATTTGCGGTTTCCTAGTTAACAAAATTTCTGGTGTCTGTGTTATTTCTATTCCGCATTATATTTTGTTATATAATTGAAATATCACAGGTTGTGCGTTAAGATCAATCAATTAGAATATCGAACCTTTGGTTGTTGATTTAAATTGATTGACACTTGGATATTGGTCTTTGGTACCATCCAAGTT
>NW_020638150.1:690-1000 GCF_003573695.1 Papaver somniferum
TTGTTGTACCCCCAATTTTTCAATTGGTATCAGAGCAGGCAAACACGCTTAAAAGACCTTACAAGTCTGTGTTTGTGGCAATCTGAGTCTGAGGACAGAATCTCTGACGCTTACGCATACCAAGATGTCTTCTAAAGCTTTTAACTATGCCAAATGTCTTGGGAATGCCTCAAAGGATTACTCCTTAGATGATTCTTTCGAATCTCGAGGTAAGAAGATTGTCCCATCTTGTGATGACATATCTCTCTCTGATGAGACATTGGGCCTTATGGAAAAAGCTGAAAAAGCGGGGGTCTAACAGCACCACCCA
>NW_020638151.1:0-527 GCF_003573695.1 Papaver somniferum
TAGGATTATCGACCACTAGTTCCCTTGTATATGCTAGTGTTTTGATATTAGTCCAGACAGTATCTCAGTCCATTAGGATAGGTTCACCTTAGTCAACATCATCTACGTTTTTCTCTACATCCATCTTCTTAATCTATCCATGTGATTGGTTGACTCCGGTTATGATTTCCAAAAACTATCTGAGTAGAGCTCTGTCACTTTATATGAATTTTAGTATGCTTGAGTGCAAACTCGTGTACATCAATTGGAATTTCGCATCAGGGTACTTCCTCCTGTAGTCAATAAGTATGCCAACCAAGGAGATTCTTTAGTGCCTTCCAAGGTTCTGCCTAGATAGCTAGGGTCTGGAGTGTAAAGGTTTTGTGGGTATATCTCTTGTAAGCCCTCCTGAGACTATAACTCGTCCACTAGGGACACCTAGGGGTTTAAAGGCTTATTGCATACGCTAAATGCAATCGACGATGCCTGCGACAGTGAGTTAGGATTTTATTTTGTTTACTCGAGGACGAGCAAATAATAAGTTTGTA
>NW_020638151.1:538-1000 GCF_003573695.1 Papaver somniferum
ATACGCTAAATGCAATCGACGATGCCTGCGACAGTGAGTTAGGATTTTATTTTGTTTACTCGAGGACGAGCAAATAATAAGTTTGGGGATATTTGATAGACACATTTATGTGTCTGATATGATCTCAATTTTGTGTAATTATAATGCTCGATTTTGTACTTATTTAGTCATTTTATGTCTTTGTAGGTGTTTTTGGAGAAATAAGCTTTTGCGGGAAAATTGGCTCGAAAAGTGGTATTTGTGCTCGTGCGAGAAAATTACTATTCGGACTCTCAGGAGAACTTCAATTACTAAGGGGTACCCTATTGTTATTCACACACCAGCAGCTATTAAGGGGAGGTCATCATTTCCTAGGTTTGAATTTGAAATTGGCGGGAAAAGGAAGCTTTCAACTGCGTAACATTTCGATCGAATTTTGAAGGAGTTTTAACGAGATTCAATGACGGGTAAGGACTGTTTTGG
>NW_020638152.1:0-659 GCF_003573695.1 Papaver somniferum
AAAAAAAAAAAAAAAAAAAAAAAAAAAAAAAAAACCAAAATTTTCTTTTGCTCCCATTTTTTTAAACCAAATTTTCTTGTAGATAATGTGTTAGTTAAATTTCCTTTTGTATATATTTTGCTAATCCAATATGATCTCGACTGAACTATGTTGGATTTTTGCCTTGAATAACGGAGTTTTAATTCTGCTTTCGCCGAAATCGAGTATTCTCTCTCCTTTTACTCTACTCAACATGTCCCTTTCCATATGTTGCATTTTAATTCTTTCCATATTTTGAAACATTGAGGACAATGTTTAGTTTAGGTTTGGGGGTATAGAGTAGATACCATGATAATTTGCCATAATTGAAAACGAACTCCTTCTTTTTGAAAAAAATTGAAAAATTCCAAAAAAAAAATTGAAAAATCAAAATTCTAAAAAAATTAAAAAATTGAAAAAAATCATAAAAATGGAGCTCATTTACCTTGAAATGTTGACTCTTGTGCAAATATGTATTTTTATTAGGAGTCTTAGTCTAGATATTTAGGCACCCTGATTCTAGCACAATTCACATAGTGATAAGAAATTTGCACGCGCACGATCTACCAATACATGTATGGCCTCGATCTTCAAGGTGTTGGATAGGAAGTTACGATTGCCAATCACTTTAGAATACTGAA
>NW_020638153.1:0-814 GCF_003573695.1 Papaver somniferum
CTGCCATTTCGCTACACATTGTCCTCCATCTGGTGGTCAAAGTTCGCAAGATTTCATTTGTCCTCCTTCGCAGGCTAAACACTTTCTCTATTCCTGGTTTCAGCATATTGTTGCTGATGTATTGTCCCAGGAACGAACTATGCATGCGTTGAAATGATCTTATCGATCCTACTAGCAATTCATCAAACCATTTGAAAGATTACCCGGTTAGGCTTGCAGGAAAATATTTGCATAAGACTGCATAATTGTCCTCCCATTGTAGTAGAGCTAAGCTGTACGCCTTTATATGTTGGACTTCACATGTATATCCATAAAAGATATTAGGGAATGTGGGTAATGTGTATTTGGTATGTATCGTTACCAGCTGTATTTTTCGTGCGAAGAGCGTCTTCGCTGCTTCTTTTATCGCCTCTTATAGCTGTCTTCTTCCTTCATCTTTTCCTCTTGCCATTAATTCTCTTAGTTCAGCTATTTCTCTTAAGATTTCACCATTAGGAAATGGGTTTTCTTGTTGTTGCATAGGTATTTTCAATTTGGTATACCTCAACCTGTTTTTGTGCCTGTTTTGACGTTTGGCCTCTTCTAGTTCTTTTCGTTCTTCATCTTCTCTCATTTTTCTTCGCCTTTCTCTTTCATTTCTCGCGTGTTCCTGTGCGGCTCTATCATTCTCATCTTGTCGTCTCAGCATTTCTCTTCCATGATGTATCATCCTTGCTTGTTCTGCGTCATTCTCTTTCTCTGACTCATCATGCATGCGGTTGTGTTAGAGCATTACTCGGTCGACCTCACATGCGTTGCTATCTCAAGCATGTTT
>NW_020638154.1:0-697 GCF_003573695.1 Papaver somniferum
CTTTCAAGGGTGATGTTTTTTCTACCGCCATAACTTTCCTTCCTTCAAAATTTCGTTTATGTATTCTTCCTTTGATGTTTTCATGGAATTCATTAATCATCGTTTTTGTTATCATATTACACTCCAATCTTTTGCCATTTTCATTAATTCTATTCATCTTTCTTCTAACTGATTCACTGATTTATTTAATCACTTTCTTGACTTGAATATTCTCAATCAACAATCTTCAACTTTCGATCTTCAATCTCCCTGTTTCTAGCGCCATTATGTAGTTGCAGGAAATCCTACACTACACCCCTCGTATGATTTTATTATTAATCAACTCATTTTAGGTTTAAACTCTTTATTTTATTGAACAATCTTTGAATATTTTTACAAGAAAAGATAAAGAAATCAAGAATGATCTCTGTTCTAGACTTTCTCTCTCATGTTTACTCGTTTCTTACTCAAAAATGATCTCTCTCATCTTTACAACTTGAACGACTATTTATAGGGAAATACATAGTGGATGACAGCTAATCTGTCCTTTATTTTCGGATATGGCTTGCGACATTCTCGCAACCTTACAAATGTTAATCTCGCAAACTCTCTAATTTTCGCAGGACCATCACATCTTTCTCATGATTTTAGCTGACGTCGTTTATTATATCATTTCTGAAATTGTTCTGCGACGCTGTTGTGTTGTGTTGTTGATAAT
>NW_020638154.1:708-1000 GCF_003573695.1 Papaver somniferum
GTCATTTGTTATATTCTTCCTGAAATTGTTCTGCGACGCTATTGTGCTGTGCCTTTGATAATTTCGCTGAGACATTATTGTTGCGAGATTCTTATCCTACAAGATCAATCTGTAAGACTCTGGCCTAAACCAAGAAATGGTTGTTCCGGATTCAATTCGGTCACAAGGTGAAGGAAAAGGGTTGATCTTAGAGAGGGAAGCGAAGAAGGTGTTTGAGATCAGAGTGTTGAACTATGAAAATGTGGCTATTTATGACTTGCGTGTCAGAAACTGGTTTCTGGATACTTGTGTC
>NW_020638155.1:0-604 GCF_003573695.1 Papaver somniferum
AAAAAATATTAAAATAATAAAAATAAGGGTGTGTGGGACCGTGGAAGGCATGGCCGGGCGGCTTGGGCCCGGTCCCACGAGTTTCCCTAATTTTTGTGTATTTTTCATGTATTTTTGATGAATTGAGAGAATTTTTCCTAATTTGAGAGAAATACCATGAAATCAAGGAATTTGATGAATTCAAGGAAAACTAATAATAAAATAATAAAACAAAGGGGCGTGTGGGACCGGCTAGGGGCCCGGTCCCATAAGTTTTCATTATTTTATTTTATTTTATTATTTGATGATTTGTGCAAAAATACCATGAAATCAAGGAGTTTTTTCATGAAATTAGAGAAATAATAATAATATAAAATAATAAGAAACCGTGAGGTGTGGGGTCGGTTGGCCAATGGTCACGCCCCACACTCCTTTCCTTAATTTTATATTATTTTTTTACGGATTTATGAAAATACCATGAAACCGAGGAGTTTCCTCGAGACGAAGGAGATTTGATCAAACGAGAGAATTTTCATCAAATCATGGAAAATAATAAAAATGCATTAAAAATATAAAACTGGCGTGGGATTGACCACGACACGGTCGGTCGGTCGTGTGTCCGTGC
>NW_020638155.1:615-1000 GCF_003573695.1 Papaver somniferum
ATAATAATAATGTATTAAAAATACAAAAATTGGCGTGGAACTGACCACGACACGGTCGGTCGGTCGTGTGTCCGTGCTCCCAGCACCCAGGTCAATATTTTTAATTATTTATTATTTTCTTCCCTATTTTACATAGGTTCATCGTTTCGTTGTATTTTTAAATACTCGTTCGTGCGGTGATTGTTAGTGTATCAACATTGAATACACTTTCACCATTTGAATCGGGGCTTACTTAGAGGTAGCTCAGACGCCCGGTTGTTGATTATTTATTACTAATTGTGGAATTCAGTGGAGAATAATTCACAAAACTGAGTAATAAGATGTTTATTATTAATTCATAGGATCAGCTGAGGATTCGACTACGAATTCAGAATAATAAAGTGAG
>NW_020638156.1:0-454 GCF_003573695.1 Papaver somniferum
AGGTCCCGGGGGTTTTATGCATTTGCGGTTTCCTCGTTAACAAAACTCTGGTGTTTGTGTTATTTGTTTTCCGCATTATATTTGTTATATAATTGAAATATCACAGATTGTGCGTTGTTCAATCAATTAGAATATACGACCCTTTTGGTTGTTGATTTAAATTGATTGACACTTGGATATTGGTCTTTTGTACCATCCAAGTTATCTCTCTAGTATTTGATAAAGACTCGCAGATTTCTATTTGCTTGAGTATATATCAAATCGAGAGATTGAGATATAAACTCTTTGATATACTTTTAGTCTAGATTGAGTCTGACTTTCTAGTTGATTCTCTAGAAAGTATATTGGAGTTTGTCCATACAGATTGCTAAGCGAAATATTGGGTGTGGTTGTTAGACCCCCGCTTTTTCAATTGGTATCAGAGCAGGCAAACACGTTTAAGACTTTACAAGTC
>NW_020638156.1:654-923 GCF_003573695.1 Papaver somniferum
CATGGCCATCTCTATCATTTGGACACACGAAAAATAATTTAACATGGCTAATACATGATTTGTAGTCACGTTTAATCTATGGTACCATGGCCATCCATATTTTTGGACACATGATAAACATTTTACATGGACAATTAATAAGTTATGGATACTAAAAATTTGTAGCACCGTGGCTAAATTTTTTCGAAAGACACATCAAGTGTTTTGAATGTAGCTATTGTTCACCTTTTGGACACATCAAGTGTTTTCAATGTAGCTATTGTTCACCT
>NW_020638157.1:0-398 GCF_003573695.1 Papaver somniferum
CTTCGGTGAGAGACCAAGTCAATGCCTCCCATTCCCCGGAGAAGGCAACCCATTTAGCGTGATTTATGGCGTATTGTTTATCGAATTCCTCTTTTGCATCCGCTTGTTCATCTTCCGGTAGCTTACAAATCTCTTTCAATCATTTCCTCTTAGGTGGACAAAGTTGAGGCTTGCACCTATTCATCACATTGCACCATATATGAAATGTACAAAGCATATTATGTGCTAATGGTAAGACTTTCTCTATTGCGTTCATCAATGCTACGTCATTGTCCGTCACGATAACCCCGGGGATCTCATCATCTCGGTAGATCGCCTTCACTTGTTGTAACGCCCAACTGTAACTTGGTTCTTGCTCGTCCTTTAGAAAACAAAAAGCAACGGTAAACGGTGACTTC
>NW_020638157.1:405-1000 GCF_003573695.1 Papaver somniferum
TCGCCTTCACTTGTTGTAGCGCCCAAGTGTAACTTGGTTCTTGCTCGTCCTTTAGAAAACAAAAAGCAACGGTAAACGGTGACTTCATCGACGTACGACCAACAATGTTCAACAATGGCATCTCGTATTTGTTTGTCTTGTAAGTGCAATCCATTATAAGAACTTCATGGAATGATTGATCCAATTAAACACTCTTCGGATGGGCAATGAAGAGATGAGTTATTTCTTTTTACGGACCTACCTTCTTTTGAACCGCGTAGCCTTTCTCTTGAGCAAAAAAAAATAATTGTTGCATTACTTTTCTATCCTTCCACTCATTCCTTTTAATCGTCTCAATTGCATTGTAAATGGTGTACAAAGATGATACGTTACCCGGGTTATCTTGCTTTAATAAGCGAAGCATTGTGGAAGGTGGAATACACAATTTCCTATACTCGGCTATTTTTTCCATTTCTCGAGGAGTGAGCCTTGCGGCCATTGCATGCCCTTCAATATCATCCGGACGAGGGTGGTTATGACGACCTACCTCCTTATCCATAGCTAGAAACCATTTCGTCGTTAATTTGCTCTTGCTAAATACTAGCTTGAACGGACA
>NW_020638158.1:0-618 GCF_003573695.1 Papaver somniferum
TAGGGAACCGTGCGGTGTGGGGCCGGTTGGGACCAAGGCATGGCCGGTTGGCCAATGGTCACGCCCCACACTCCTTTCCTTAATTTTGTATTATTTTTTATGGATTTATGGAAGTACCATGAAACCGAGGAGTTTCCTCGAGACGAAGGAGATTTGATAAAATGAGAGAATTTTCATCAAATCATGAAAAATAATAAAAATGTATTAAAAATATAAAACTGGCGTGGGATTGACCACGACACGATCGGTTGGTCGTGTGTCCGTGCTCCCAGCACCCTGATCAATATTTTTAATTATTTATTATTTTCTTCTCTATTTTGCATAGGTTCATCGTTTCGTTGTATTTTTTGAAATACTCGTTCGTGTGGTGACCGTTAGCGTATCGTCGTTGAATACACCTTCACCATTTGAATCGGGGCATACTTAGAGGTAGCTCAGACGCCCGGTTGTTGATTATTTATTACTGATTTGTGGAATTCAGTGGAGAATAATTCACAAAACTGAGTAATAAGATTTTTATTATTAATTCATAGGATCAACTGAGGATTCGACTACGAATTCAGAATAATAAAGTGAGCATTACCATTCCATGGGATCGTAGATTCAACTATAGAATCG
>NW_020638158.1:629-1000 GCF_003573695.1 Papaver somniferum
AATAATAAAGTGAGCATTACCATTCCATGGGATCGTAGATTCGACTATAGAATCGGAGTAATTAAGATTTATCTATTACCATTTATGAGACCAGTTATGGATTCGATCATGAAATCGGAGTAATGAGATAATATAGTTATTGTTATTCTATGAGATCAAGTCGTGGATTCGATCATAGAATCAGAGCAATTGTTATTGCTATTCCATGGGACCAGTCGTGGATTCGACCATGGAATATGAGCAATTTTAATTAGGAATAATTAACTTTGTGGCTCTATACTAGCAGAGCAAGCTGTCTAGGAGCATTAATTATCCCGATACGAGCTTGTCGGTAAGTCATATCCTTTATATAGTCAGGGTAAAATCATTTT
>NW_020638159.1:0-542 GCF_003573695.1 Papaver somniferum
TCTCTTGTATACTGACTCGCCTTTTGTGTTTGTTTGCAGAATATTTAGCCACGAAATACTTGCGGAAAAACATTCTTACTGTTAACCAAAGAACATGATAAGTCTGGCTAGGGCTGTTCATGGTCGGTTTTGGTTCGGTTTCTAGCCAAACCAAAACCGAAACCAATATTATTGGTTTCTAAAAATCTAAACCAAACCAATCCATTAACCATTGGTTCGGTTTCCAAATGGTTCCAGTTGGTTTCGGTTTGTCCCAGTGGTTTTTGGTTAACCAATAATTATGTCAAACCAAAAAAAAATACACAAATTTACAGATAAAAAAATCGTAGTTGCCGATAGTATTGGTTTACACAAATATACAGACAAAAAAAAAATCAAGAATAGTTAAAGCTTACTCTAATTCTAGAGATCAAATGAAGATATATGATATATCTTAATTTATATATTGAGAAATAAAAAAGAAGGAAGACGGGAAGAAAAAAGTCGAGTAGCAGCAGCTGTAGTTGGGGGTGGAGAAGGGAGGCGGCTGAGAGAAGGAGAAA
>NW_020638159.1:553-1000 GCF_003573695.1 Papaver somniferum
TATTGACAAATAAAAAAGAAGGAAGACGGGAAGAAAAAAGTCGAGTAGCAGCAGCTGTAGTTGGGGGTGGAGAAGGGAGGCGGCTGAGAGAAGGAGAAAGAGAAAGAGGGAGAGTATCATAATGAAATATTAGATTTAGAGTTTCTATTTATCCTCTAAATTAATGGGTAGAATCTAATATTTTTAAATCCATGGTAGAAATTAAGTTTAAAAATTAATCGGTTCCCCAATGGTTTTTGGTTCGGTTTTCAGGTCAAACCAAAACCAAACCAATAATGTCGGTTTTTCAACATTTTTTACCAAACCAATCCAAATCTAAATGGTTTGGTTCGGTTTCTTGCTTATTGGTCTGGTTCGGTCGGTTTCCAACGGTTAACCGACACCACGTTCAGCCCTAAGTCTGGGATTATTCTCACTGTTGTTGGAAATATATGGACAGATTTTATT
>NW_020638160.1:0-464 GCF_003573695.1 Papaver somniferum
GAATTCCATCTAGTCTCGCAATCCAAGCTAAGAAATTTGGTGATGTTAATCTTCCGTTGTTCAGCGCATTATTTAAACTTCTTCAATCTTTCTGCTGATCCTCTAACGAACTTAACGGCCTCGCGTATCCTAGAAATAGATTCATTATACAAATCCATACCGTCTTTAACCACTAAGGAAAGGATATGTGCTGCACATCTAAGATGCATGTGCTCTCCTCCCAAAATTGCATCCTTCCAACCCACAACTCTCTTGGACAAATAAACAACTGCTTCATTGTTAGAACTAATATTATGAACCGTCAAAGTGAATACCCTTTCAATCCCCCACTGTAAAAGACAAGATGCAACTGTTTTACCTAATTCCAGACCAGTATGATCCGTAACTGGACAAAAATTCTATATCTTCTTCTTTAACACCCATTTCTCATCAATATAATGACCTGTCAACACCATGTAGCTCAT
>NW_020638160.1:475-907 GCF_003573695.1 Papaver somniferum
CGTAACTGGACAGAAATTCAATATCTTCTTCTTTAACACCCATTTCTCATCAATATAATGACCTGTCAACACCATGTAGCTCATGTTTGTAACTGAAGTCCACGTATCAGTGGTGAGACATAACCTTCTACCATACTTTTTAAATTCAGCTTTCAATTTGTGGTACTCACTTAAATACATCTTCATGCAGTTTTTAGCTTCAGTAAAACGAGAAGGAACATCAAACCTAGGTTCTAGTTGATGACAAAATTCTAAGAAGCCTTCACGCTGTACAAACATAAAAGGTAATTCATCTTTGATGATCATTCTGGTGAGGGCTGCTCTGCATGCATCTTGGTCAAACGAGTGATTCACAACGGAACGAGTCTCACCATTATCACTTACTTGAAAGGCTAACTGCTGTTGTCCAGGTGGAGTGTAGTTAGGACACCT
>NW_020638161.1:0-518 GCF_003573695.1 Papaver somniferum
TGATGACCCTCCTTGTTGAGTGTGTTCGATAGAAAACGCACTAATACTAAGGCATGTGACATCAAATGCAGGTACGGAGTACAAGCAGCAAGATAGCAACCATAAAATTAAACATCGTCAACACAATGATAAAGGCGGAAATTTTCAAGGAAAAGAAAAAAGAAAAACAAGATTGGCGACGCAGCACCCCATTCAAAGAAGTTGTTCAAAGAATCATGGGTCAAGTGTTCAAACGAATTACAACTCGCGACAAAGGGCAAATTAGTGGCGCAACACTACAAAAGACATGATCAACTCCGGGGTGGAACAGCACCGGCTCCCCCCTTTCTCTGAGCAACCTCGCGATGCTTTTGCGCGATGTACTCGTTCACACCGGCCTTGATCACCTCAGCAAGCTCGCTCTGATGAGCATTTCTCTCGTCCACAATCTGCTGAGAAAGCTACTCGGACCTCGCCTCAGCGGCATGGAGCTTAACCTTCACCTCACCTTCGGCCTTCTTCCACTGCTCCACCTCCTG
>NW_020638161.1:529-1000 GCF_003573695.1 Papaver somniferum
CAATCTGCTGAGAAAGCTGCTCGGACCTCGCCTCGGCGGCATGGAGCTTAACCTTCACCTCACCTTCGGCCTTCTTCCACTGCTCCACCTCCTGCCCGAGATTTTGCACATCTCGCTCCAGAACCTTGACACGACCCTGCTCGGCTGCAACAAAACATCATAAGCATATTAAACACAGAGCATAGCAGAATACGGAGTAAAAACAACAAACTAACTAGGTCTTAAGGTCGCCCCAACATGCACTCCAGAGACCTGACAGAATTGGCAATACAGATTCTAACGACTCCACGGACTTGGCCAACTCTTCCTCGGCCTTAGAAAGCTTCAAGGTTAACTCATTATAGTATTGTTAATTGAACTCATTCGAAGGGCAATATTTCTTGTGATCACTCCACTCGGCCCTCTGACGGTTATAGGACACTTGTAGCATCGATAACTGGGCTTGGGTCCACTCTAGGTCACTCGACAGCT
>NW_020638162.1:0-528 GCF_003573695.1 Papaver somniferum
AGGGTGAAATAGAGTGACTGAGTTACCTTTTCAAAAAAAAAAGAAAAAAAGACCAAACCAGTAGGCCAATCGGAATAAATACTAACACTTGGATAGCAATATGTGTGTGTTCTCCCTATCTCCGTCGCCTAAACAAGCGTGGAATGCAGGACCCACGGGAATCACCATGTAATCTGCTGACAAGAAACATGCGCTTCGGTCCACAAGGTCCAATCATGTTGGTAGTTCTTAAATAAATGTGTGTTTAATAAAATCGACCACTGGTACCCTTGTATATGCCAGTTGTGTTGTCCTAGAGTTAGGATTATTAACCACTGGTTCCCTTGTATATGCCAGTGTGTTAATATTATTCAGACTGGTATCTCAGTCATTTAGGTTAGGTTCATCTTGGCAGAGGCCTTCAGACAGATATGGGAAACACCGTTCGCTTTTCAACCATCTACATTTTTCTTTTTCCATCTTCTTAATCTTTTCATGTGATTAGTCTGACTCCGAGTATGATGTCCATCGTGAAACTATCTTAGTAGA
>NW_020638162.1:622-1000 GCF_003573695.1 Papaver somniferum
AAGGTTTTGTGGGTACACCTCTGGTAAACCCTCCGGAGACAACACTCCGCCACTAGGACCACCTAGGGGTTCAAATGATTTTCCTTTCTAGAATAAATTTGCTCGAGGACTAGCAAATAATAAGTTTGGGGGTGCTGATAGACGCATTTATGTGTCTAATATGTCTCTATTGTATGTATTGTTAGTGCTCAATTTTGTATTAATTGTGTTCTTTTATGTCTTTGTAGGAATTATTAGAGAAATAAGCCCTTGCGGCGAAATGGGCTCAAAAAGCAGTGTTTTACACCCCGGAGAAATGTATCGTAGGCACCACAGAAATGCACTGGAAACGCCCCAGAAATGTGCTTGAGGAACCCAGAAAAAATACTATTTCCACCC
>NW_020638163.1:0-406 GCF_003573695.1 Papaver somniferum
AGATCATGACATGGAAATAAATAAAAATTGGTTTAGAAGCTCGTCCAAGAGTGACATCGGTAAAAATGGAAAATTACCATCAATCAATTTATCTTGGTGGAGATACTCCGCGTAAACTTAGATTTGGACGATAATACTTGCTAAGATCGTGACATCGAAATATAAATTGGCTTACAAGCTCGTGTAAGAGTGACATCGGTAAAAATGGAAAATTACCATCAATCAATTTATCTTGGTGGAGATACTCCGCGTAAACTTAGATTTGGACGATAATACTTGCTAAGATCGTGACATCGAAATATAAATTGGCTTACAAGCTCGTGTAAGAGTGACATCGGTAAAAATGGAAAATTACCATTAAGCAATTTGTCTCGGTGGAAATACTCCCCGGAAACTTAGATTTGGA
>NW_020638163.1:582-1000 GCF_003573695.1 Papaver somniferum
GAAAATTACCATCAATCAATTTATCTTGGTGGATATACTCTCTAAAATCGTGATATCGAAATAAAATTTGGTTTAGCTGAATAAGCCATGTCCAAGAGTGACAATGGTAAAAAACTTGGATATCGAGTCTTGTCGATGAAGCCAATCATAGTCGTTCGTGAATTCATAATTCCGACCAATCAAATAAACTAGTTTCACCTGATAACCTAACATCCCCAAACATCCTTGCCAATATTATCAGCAGATCGGTCCGATACGACCAATAATGCGATATCATCGGATATTCATATGTATCGCTGATATATCATGTTTCGTCCAGTTATCGCTGATAACTGTCATAAAATTAAAAATTGGTTTAGAAGCATATTCCCGATGAGTGACATCGGTAAAAATTGAAAATTACCATCAATCAATTTAT
>NW_020638164.1:0-6825 GCF_003573695.1 Papaver somniferum
TCGAATCTTCAAGTGTCGCCTCTCAAAATCCTCCTTTCTTAAACTTTCTTGATTTATCAACATCGTTATTTCCCTTTGTTACAAAAAGTACTTATCGTGTTAAGATTATTGAATCCCTAACGGTGAAACAACAAATATTAAATGAATCAAAATATATTGAAATTAAACAATACAAATTGAAGAAACAATTTGAGACGAGGCAGAACCACATGTTTTACAAGTTGTCCTTAATATAGCAATGCACGGGTACACCTCAAGAACGAGGGATGCTATATACTCTAATAGCTAACGCAGATGCATCCATGACAAAATTAACCACACAATGTGGTTTTTATAAGCACTGAAAAGACGAGGGTACCCAAATATACCTCAATCTAAAACTTTTCCACCTACAAGTCCTTTCTCCGAAAGTGATTGTCTATGGACTGAGTCGAGACAATACAACAAATCGGTTAACACTTCGTGTGATCGTCTATGGATACGAAATCGATACAATACGACAACGAGATAACTTGAGTGATTGACTATGGATACAAGATCGAGATAATGCAACAACGAAGTATGTTTACTTGATAAATGATTTGGACTTAACCAAACACAAATAAGATTACTATCAAGTAAATAAGAATTAACTCTTGTGTAATTTACTTTAAATTATAATAACAACAATTGAATACTCTCAGGATTAAGCCGCTATTAGAGTATACTTTAAATTATAATAACAACAATTGAATACTCTCACAATTAAATAAGAAAAACCCCGGGACCTTGTCCAGAATTGAATACTCTCAGGATTAAGCCGCTATACAAAATCAAACAAACTTCGTATAGTTGAGACCAAACAATTAAACCTATAGTTCACCTAGTTCCGTCTATATTCCCACGCCTCCAACCTGTAATAAGTCACGTACTTGGAACAATTCCTTTGGTTCGTATTCCAAACAGTAAATGAACAACAAATCTGTTTGGTATCAACTCTTTCCAACCAAGTGATATGAGTTCGAAGGCTCTTCTGTTTATCTCAATAAACTCTTTCGTCAGGTTCTTAAATCTATCTTATTATCAAATACCGAAGTAATTGTTAAGATTTTGCAATCAATACTTTTAATCACAAAGAACTGTATTGATGTCGATACACACAAATAATCAATCTAATCTACCACAAGGATAAATCGATTATAGTTGAATCCCCTTTTACCAAAACAAGTATTGTGCACACTAAAGATTATGAACCCAAATCAGAAATCTTCAAAGTCTTCTTTATCTTCAAATCTTCTTAGATCTTCAATAAACACCTGCACACAATCAACTTGAATCTCTTGTGATCAATCACGCACAAAACGAAGTCTATTAACAATGGATTATCACAAGACGTCTTTAGATCTACAAACAGTGGAAACTTCGATCTAGTTTGAGTGAATCTTATATCAGAAGAGAAGATTCTCAAGAATAAACAAACTAGGTGCAATCAAATTTCAACCATTGTTAGTCAATCAAATCAATCGAAAACAAAATATAAACTGCAATTATCTAGTTTCCCACCAACGGTAATAATAGAGCTTCTCAATCCTAAAGAAATCTTTAAATTGAGCGGTCGTAAGAGATTTCGCTTAATTAGGTTACTCTCCTCTTCGAATAGGCGGCTTCACCAGTAGTTGTACAACTGAGATAGTTCTTGTTGTACGAGGATTAGTTTTCCCGAAATGCAAACTTTCATATTTATAGACCAAGGAAGTTTGGGCACCGAGGAATTTCCAAAACCGAAATATTCTCAAGAAATGCAATATATTCCAGATTCGGTTTCCATAATTCCTGGAAATGCTTTGTCCAAAATAATGACCGAACATCTCTTAGAAAATCTCCAACTAGCAAATGCACATTACTAATTTTCATTTTCCAAAAATACAGTTCTCAATTATTATAGAAAATTAATATACAGAGTTGGTTGGGAGACTAGCAACAAGTTGCACCCCAACTCCTTTTTGGATATCTACACCTACTCTATGAAAAAGAAAATTGGCTATCTTACAATTGACATCATAATTAGTTAAGCAATTCCTTACCCGGTTCAAAAAAATAACAAAATCATCTCCTAGTTCGCCTAATGTAGAAAACGCTAAAACCCCAAAACTATAACCATGAGATGTGCATGTGTCCAAGTATTTGGCGCGCTTGCGATTGATAGTCGCAGAAACAGCACGTCCCGGAACAAAGATATGAACATCACCACCCATAAAGGGAGAAATCCCAGTGACATCAAAACAAGTGTCTTGACCGATCTCCCAGTTATATATACAAGAATGTCAGCTGGTTTTAAGCCATTGCCATCAGCCAAAAATCCCAAAGAAGCCTCCTTTCTTGCAGCTACACTTGCTTTGTTACATATATCCATGACCACATCACGAACCAAATCGTGTCTGAATTTAGGGCCGACTTCATTCGCACAATGGATGGCATGATCACCAAATATATTTATGGCACGGCTACAACAAGGACATACACTATCATCAGAAAAAAGAGGCACACCAAGACGATATTGGAGTACAACCCTAAACTGTCTCGGACCAATATTTTGGTTAAGCCCAGCGATAGCAATTGCCTTCAAAAAATCCATAGCATGTTCCATCTTATTGCTCTGCCAAAGAACTGCATCTCTTGTAGACAACACAAACTTAGTAGGAAAATCTCTCTTAACAACTTCAAAGTAACGAACTGCCAATGTTTTCACATGGTGTGGGGCAATGTCTTTTATATTGAAAGTAGAAGAAGTAAGGCCACAAGATTGCATATACTTGGTAAGGGATACCATAAATGGATGGCTGGGTGCAGAAATGTCTGTAGAGTTTAAGATGGTACCATGCAAGTGCTGAGTCTGGACACAAGATGCGAGATAGCAATACTGACTTGTATCTTCCATAGTATAAACACCCAAACCTCCATCCTTAACAGGTAGTGTATCTAGCCTTTGCTGAAGAGGTCCAAGCCCAGGTCCATCCCCTGTAATTAGGTGTTGTAAGAACTGAAACAAGTGGTGATCAAAATGACTGGAGGCATCATGAAGAACTTGAGGATTAGTGGTGCGCAAGGTAAAATAAAGCTTGGACATACCAGTGCAACAACGCAGAAGTAATAACTCGGATTATGGGTCTTGTAACTTCTTAACAGAATTCATAAGATGTATAATTTTATTAACTCTAGCCATCACCAAATCACTACAAAATCGTGTATCTAAGCTAACAGTGCCACCAAGAAGTTCAACACCACAATTAGCTCTGCATATATTATTAGGAAACACTCCATCTGTAAAACTTCTAGGATCTGGAGAAGGCCAAAAAACCTCATTTTTGTCGATGTTCAAATGCAAACCCCTGGCACCACCTTCATTCTGATTTATGTTGAGTGCCTTAGAAACCTCCATTGTGTCCCCAATTATGGTGCCATCATCAAGGTACCAGGAATGCAGATACAAAG
This sequence comes from Papaver somniferum, assembly GCF_003573695.1. Lineage (NCBI taxonomy): Eukaryota > Viridiplantae > Streptophyta > Magnoliopsida > Ranunculales > Papaveraceae > Papaver > Papaver somniferum. Next base: position 3,472 of record NW_020638164.1, read on the forward strand.
AGCACTGAGAAGAAATTTGACATACAAGAGGGTGTAATGTTAAGGCAAAATGCAGAGGACCAAGGGGTCCCCTTGCTGAACCCCTTGAGCAGAAGATAAAATGGAATCACTGTAATACATTCTTTATGGTTTAGCATAACAGAACTGAACCCATCTAGATATACTAGGGCATACTCCTCACTTCTTTGATAAGGGATGTTCTATTAACTAAGTTGAAGGCATTTTTAAAATCTACAAGTAACATAGTTAAATTAGATTGTGTACCTTTCAATTCCAGAAGTCTGTTTGCTGAATGCATAATTCCTTCACTTCCACACTGTATATACCAACACCAAACTGATAGTTACCCAAGTATGCAGTCATTTCCTTACTCACTGAACTTGCCGCAAGCTTAGAACACAACCTTCTCCAAATGGTGCCGATTGCAATTGGCCTGAGACCCCCATATGGTTTAAGAAGTGGTGTGAGAGGATCACTAGCAATATACTCCCCAAAAACAGGAGGACATTTGTCGGAGAGCCACAAGTTCACAACTCCTGAAATTGAATTAATCAATTCTTCAGAAACTGCACCCGTTGAACCACTTAGAACATCCAAAAGGTGTTGTGCTCTAAGTCCATCCCTTCCACATGAAGTTCCCTTGGGGAAACTCTTAATAGCAAGCAAAATATATTTGACATCAACATACATGGGCGCAACAACAAGCTCATCTGGAGGCATGATGGGAGGGGGAGCATAAGGATGTTTCAGTAGAAGCTCCAGTAACGTGCCAGGGTTATCTGGAGCAACACCATTAGAAGAGAGGATTCTAATGGCAGCCTTATAGTTCGCATACGTGATTTTCTTTTTGCAAGCTTCGATGCCAGGTTTGTGCTTCTTCTTGCTAAGTTTCCTACTTCTCTGAATCACTTTGTTATTCTCCAACAATTGGTGTACCAATGTGATGCAACCATTTGGTTCTTTCCACTTAGCCAGGGTCTGGTTGATTGATGCTGCTTGTAGCCTTTTCCTAGTGCCTGATCTCTCCTCCATAGAGCTCTTTGGTACATAAAGGTTGAGAGTGCAGGTAGGTAGCAGAAGCAACTGCAACCATGAAGATAAATAATTGGGTTGGGTCAAAACTTAATCTAACGAAGCCTTTAAATACTAGAAAAGCTGAGCCTGCACTATGTTGGAATGCTTGATATTGTAGCTATCTGTTTCTGAAACACCAGGTCAAGCAATTCAATAGAAAGACTCATAAAATCATCACCATTGCCTACAGGCTTGTCCGAGTTGGTATCGGTGTCACAGGTAGATGAAGTAGGTTTGTCGACACCATAAAATAGGATTAACACTCCTGCCGTTAAATGGACCTTGTATGACACCACCACCTCCATGATCTCGACATGGTCGTTTCCATGAGTACCACCGCATACAAGGAAAGCATAGCAACATCCGCAGTTGGTTCAACAAAAGTTCCCAAGCCCTGTAAACATGAGCCTTAACACGGATCCTTTCCCTGCATATAGAGAAACCATTCTCAATAGATAAGTGTCTATCTAGTATATGCTTAAGAATAGAGGTCTTGGCATAACCTCTTCCACCTACACCATCCTGAAAATTTTCAAAATTCTTATAAGGGCAGTGGCATTACGCATCACCATCTGATTCATAGTCATTGCATGTAGATTGCACCTGAGAAACTGCAGAGGGCCCTGATGAAGAAGACTCCAAAGAATCACCTCTTGAATAGATATGCAACCTTGCTGATGGAGTAACAATAACAAAAGATGATCTGGTTATCGGCATTATGCAGAAGGAGAGAGAATAACCACTGAAACCAGGTCACAAAGAAGAAAACTAACAGAACAATTAGAATTCAAGGAATGGGAAATTAAGAGTTCAAATTAGGTAAATAATCCCAATCGAAAACTTAAATTACCATTCATTAAACAACTAATATTAAGACAAAACCCCCACAACACCAATCTTAAAAACTGGTCAAAGAAAACCACTGAAACACCTATTCAATCACTCACAAAATAGAACTGCTTCAAAAACAAATATCCACACCACTGATTAAACACATAACAATCACAACCTCAAACCAATTACATAACTTAAGTTGACGCTACTTACTTGCAACACTGAAAGATTGAGAGCTATTGATGAAACTTCTCCCTTGAAAACAAACCACAAAACCCAACCCAAACTCAACTTCAATTACACAGAAAAGTCCTAAATTGATAACTCCTACACCAAACACCACTAAGGATAGAAAGCTAATTGGTTAAACTGCTCCCTTGCAATCAAAACACAAAACCCACCCCTAATTGAACTACAATTTCACACAATAGTCAATCAATTCAAAAAAATCTTAACCTTGAATTTCACTGAAACACCTCTCCCAAACAAACCAAACCCCAACCAAACCAATTCCATGATTCAACTACCACACTATGTAATTACGAATCCCAAAGAAGAACCCCAAACTCCGAATTGAAAACACGACAAAAGGGAAGAGATTAAGAACTGAACAGACAAGAAAATAAGAAAAGAAAGAAGAAAACTTGTTGAAACCTTAACCGCTATCGATGAAATAATCTTCTACAAAATCCTGAAGAGAGAAGAGAAATCGAGAGGAAGAAGACAAGAAGAGAGAATTCACAAAACCCTATATATTTCCAAAAATAAAATTAATTAAAAACTTTAAATAAAAGATTCTCAATTTATTTTATTCGATCCGAAATTTTCTTCCTTTAGCTATTAAGGAATAACTTTGAACAATTAAAGATAAGCCTTACTGCACATGTTCAAAGTATGTCGACATCCTTACTTTGTAAGTCCTCTTTCATACTTACAATCTTGAAACCGATTTGCCACATTTCCAAACAAGTTTAGAATTGGTTCCTCTGACTTTCAAGAACTACGTGATTGATCAAGAACACTCAATCACCAAACATGTGTTTCGCGGTTCTACCAAAACAAGTTTCGGTTCTACCTCCATGTGAGTACTTTGCATAGTCACGCTAGTTACCAAAATTCGGTCGACTAGGTACTAGGATTGGTTCCCCACATATATATGGTATCTAACTTGTACTTGTTGCACATGTCCATAGGATCAGTTCCCCTTTGCCTAAAAACGTGTTGCACATGTCCACAGGATCGGTTCCCGTTTCTGCTAAAAACTTGCTGCACCTCATACAAGGATCGATTCCCCTTTGTGATAGGTTGCACCTCTTACTAGGATTGGTTCCCCTTTACCCAGAGTCGGTCATACCAATAACACAAAATCGATCATACCATCTCAGGTGATTACTTAAGATCGGTTTCACTAATAAAAGTCATACCAATACAAAAGTCAGGCCTTTG
>NW_020638165.1:0-499 GCF_003573695.1 Papaver somniferum
GATGCTAGGGTATATTTTGGAGAACCTTGTATATTTGTTACCTATTCAATTCATCAGTGTCTTCGAATTCATGGTCTAAGAAGCAGTTTCCTAATCTTATGCAGAACTCTACCAGTAATTCCCAACCAAATCTTTCAGTATCTCTAGAGAAGTCGTGCACATCTATGGCAGAAGCTATGGCTAAGACATCTAATGGAGTTTTTTTTATTATTATTTTTTTCTTCGTAAATCTATATTGTTAATCCTAATATCTTCTTTTTATATGATGTTCATATGTCGTATCTCCGCAGAAAGCAAAATACGACTTTTGGAATGGATCTAGGGCAAACGTCGTTGCTAGAGGCAGTATTTTTCCTAAGGTGCCTAACCAGAAAATACATCGACAAGAGCTTCCTGAACACTGTTATGCTGCCAATATTCTGGAGGTCATAGATCCATCATTTGTGTTAACGGAACCAAGTGGTGAGTTTAAGTTATTAGGGGAAGCTAAAGATGGTTT
>NW_020638165.1:510-899 GCF_003573695.1 Papaver somniferum
CAATATTCTGGAGGTCATAGATCCATCATTTGTGTTAACGGAACCAAGTGGTGAGTTTAAGTTATTAGGGGAAGCTAAAGATGGTTTTGTGTCATGGCCAAAAGATAATTTCTCCATCTCTGATGACAAGGTTAGTTTCTTAGCTCTTTTGCTTTGTTAATCAAGTATATAAATTATTTTACGTAAATCAATCATGTATTTAGTTTGATTAAAGAATAAGTACGGGATAGAAATATATTAACACCTAATGGAACATGAATGCCAGTGTAAATTAGAAAATTGATATTTGGTTACGGATTTTATTATGGGCGTCAGCTGTGAAAAATGGTGCGGCCTTCAGTGAAGTTGGCTTTATCACATTGTTGGAAAAATGACTTTTGTCTGTCTCT
>NW_020638166.1:0-436 GCF_003573695.1 Papaver somniferum
ATGAAAATTTTATCTTCGAGCTTTCGGAAATCTTTGAAAACGTACTCTCGCTTAAAAGACAGATGCTCGTGCGAGGGAGAAAAAATATATAGATATATTTTTCAAATTTACGTGAGTTTCACGTTAAATATATATATTTTGTAAAATCAATGTTTTGATTTTGAACAACAGTTGAAATTAAAAAATTATAAATGGTGAAATAATGTATGTATGTGAGTTTTCAAAATTGTAAAATGGACGTCTGTCCAATTTTTGAAAAACCAGTGGATGTTAAATTCACGTGAGTTGTTCACGGTTCTATGAACATCAAGTCATGATTTTGAATAATGAATTTTGCTCGTCTTTGCAGGTTTGACGGAACGAGCAAGTTTTCGAAATTCTGACCTTATAATCACTACAGCTAGTGAAATTTGTAAATAGGTAAGAGTTGGATTGT
>NW_020638166.1:447-1000 GCF_003573695.1 Papaver somniferum
TTGACCTTATAATCACTACAACTAGTGAAATTTGTAAATAGGTAAGAGATGGATTGTTACCATTTTTGCAGACGCTGATGTGAGCAACTTTGTTATGCTTTAATTTCACTGCTTTGATGAAATTTGCACCTTTGAATGATATTTTGAAGTAAAAATATCACATGGATTCCGCACCTACTTTGCAGAGATGTAAAACGGCGGTTATGAGACTCCTTCAGTTGATGAAGAGGAAGAAGCGGTGACTAAGAGTTCTCCAAATGCGAATGACGAATTTTTCTTGGTCAAATATAAACCCGAAAAACGGCATCCAGGTTCGAGCACTGTAAAGTCCCATGTCTCTTTGGTGAGTTGTTAGCGCTCCTCACATCATGACTCTTTCTTGTCCGTGCAATTAGGATCACGAGACCAAGGTTTGTTATTCCTTTGCAGAACTTTGCTCCGTCAAGTATTGACGGTCTTCAATTCTGTGTTGTTGGGCAGACGGTTTCTGACTCGAGTGTTGAAGAAGAGGTCGAAGTAAGTATTTCTTCATATAACTTCGTAGATAAGATGC
>NW_020638167.1:0-422 GCF_003573695.1 Papaver somniferum
CAGATTCAACCACTTGGTAATATACTAATGTGGTGAAGTTACCATTCATAACATCTTGTAGAGTTGCTAGCATAATTAAGTCCCCATGCTAGGATAGCATGTGAGGAAATTAATGACATAGACATGGAATGTGACTTTCCTGAGTGCGGAACCTCTTGATGAATGTCTATGCATCTTTTGCAGGTTCTTGCTTCAACCTCGTCAAAGTTTGAAATTCCTCAAAGTACTCTAATGATGGAATGTCCGTCAAATCTTCTGGATCAGAACTTTATTCGTTGGAGAGATGTGTAACCAAAGGCGCTTTGTAAGTACCCATATTTTTAGCGTGGATCCACGCTCGTCTGAAGGATATGTCATATCCTGGATCTTCCTGATTATGTGAAACTTGGTTTCTGTCCAGGTTGAACTTATGTTCACTTTGA
>NW_020638167.1:433-849 GCF_003573695.1 Papaver somniferum
GATATGTCATATCCTGGATCTTCCTGATTATGTGAAACTTGGTTTCTGTCCAGGTTGAACTTATGTTTACTTTGAGAGTGATGCAACCATAAGTATTTCCGAGCGCTCCTTCAAGGCCTCTGATTGAGATGTGAGCATGATTAGATTCTTTTCGAGTGATGCCCTTGGATCCAATGGTTTTCAGTGGAATGTTGTTGACGGCGATGCCAGCATCGATCAACGTTCTTCCAAATTCGTTTCTTATGAGATTGACTGTGGTAAGCAGTCCCCAGTCGTACATCTCTTGATCTGCAGCTGGAGGCTCAAGAAGTATTTCCGGAATAGACTTCTTGACACGATGTGGTTCTGTGAACATGTCTCTCCTTTGTGCCTTTGACAGATAAAGCAATTCACATTCGACGGATTGAACTGCCACT
>NW_020638167.1:860-1000 GCF_003573695.1 Papaver somniferum
GCACATTCGACGGATTGAACTGCCACTTTGATAGGTTGTTCAAAGAGTGTAAAGGTTCTGAATGGGAGAGGATTCTTGTGTACTCTTTCAGTCACCAGTTGAAGCTATTGTGGATCAACCTTCTATTTGAAAATGTGCTT
>NW_020638168.1:0-490 GCF_003573695.1 Papaver somniferum
AGGCTAGAAAGATGGGGGAAATGATGGGTTTCTCTTTTAGGGTGGAGTAAAGTGGTTTGGTGGTGTCAGGGAGTGGTGGCGATGATGCAGAAGGTGGTGACAGTGGAGTAGTTGCAGAGGGAGTGGGAGGAAGAAGATGGGTTCGATGGAAAGAAGGAGGGGAGTGTTTGGAGATGGGTATAGGTGTTAGGTGTTTTGGTGTTGAGCGGTTTCATCAAGTCTCGATGATTCGCGAAGCTGAGCCGTGGGATGCGGAAATGATAGATTGATCTAACGGATACAAGTGAAGAGGCTGGTATCGACCGTCGGATGCCTGATACAACGAAACTGACGGCTCAATATGGAGTTAGGTGCTGTAATGTTAGACAGGAGCTTCAGACTTCGATGTACTGGCGATACTGCGACCATTGGATTCAGATGTGATCCAATCTGACGGCTGACGAAGGAGACGGGTATGGATATTGGAAATGGGTTTGGGTAAGGGTTTTGG
>NW_020638168.1:530-1000 GCF_003573695.1 Papaver somniferum
TCGGCTTCCACCACTTTTCTGCTCTTTTCGCTCCGTAATTCCATCCAAACTTTATTTAGAACCTAAAAATACAAAATTAATTAAGAAAAGTATTTATTCTTGAAAACAATGAAAATACAGAATATGGGATAAAATGGAGAATTAGAGCACAAAAGATGAGTTAATTGCCAACAAAAAGATATAGAAATATGCACTTTTTAGCACTCATCAGTTACTCATAGTAATGGATTTCATCATAATCATTTTCATAAAATAAAGAAATGAAAAATATACGAAAGCAAACCCTAGTAGAATCGTCGCTCTCCTCCAAAACTCCAAGTAGAAAAATATGTGATCTCCCCAAAAGAAGTAGAAACTTTCTCTTTTTGTAGCTTTTCTTGTTTCCAAAACTAGGTCTTCAAAGCCCAAAGCCCAAACTAGGTCTTATAAGAGATATAAGAGAAACACCCACGTAAAAATTCTGCCAAAAA
>NW_020638169.1:0-173 GCF_003573695.1 Papaver somniferum
AAATTATGAAAACTTGCGGGCCCGGGCCTTGGCCGACCGGCCATTCCCTAGTCGGTCCCACACGCCCCTTTTTTTATTATTTTATTATTAGTTTTCCTTGAATTCATCAAATTCCTTGATTTCATGGTATTTCTCTCAAATTAGGAAAAATTCCCTCAATTCATCAAAAATAC
>NW_020638169.1:273-411 GCF_003573695.1 Papaver somniferum
AGCCTGCCGTCCATGCCTTCCACGGTCCCACACGCCCTTGTTTTTATTATTTTAATATTTTTTGCTTCCTTGAACTCATGAAAACTCCTTCAATTCATGGAAACTCCCTAAATTAATCAAATTTCTCAAAATTCATGA
>NW_020638169.1:535-769 GCF_003573695.1 Papaver somniferum
ATATTTTCTCGAATGGATGCTCAATTGCACGCCAGAAAATATCAAAATTCTCAGGACTGAGACGCGGACGCCTTGGGGACACGAGAATGCTATCTTGACCGACCAAGATTGGCTCTTTGGCTCACGGAAGCTGGTCCCATCAATTTTCACAGTTTTGACCTAATTTGCACAATTGCTCGTATTAGGTCCAAAACTCTCCCAAACACTTTGGATTTTCATGAAGTGATCGTCAGG
>NW_020638169.1:866-1000 GCF_003573695.1 Papaver somniferum
GGTCCCATCAATTTTCACAGTTTTGACCTAATTTGCACAATTGCTCGTATTAGGTCCAAAACTCTCCCAAACACTTTGGATTTTCATGAAGTGACCGTCAGGCGGTCACGGGACAACCCAGGGGCGATTTCATG
>NW_020638170.1:0-634 GCF_003573695.1 Papaver somniferum
GAACAAAAGCTGCTGCAATTGAACAAGCCCACTTGCTGTTGAACAATTCTGCTGGGCTTGCTGTTTGAACTGCAGTAGTGATCCTGCTGCCAAGCTTCTGTTGCTGGGCTGTGCAATAAAGAAAACAAAAGCCCAACTGGGCCTCAAACAAACAAAGGTCAGGAAGATCCAAGCCCAACTGGGCTTTTGCAACACAATTAAAAGGGACCAAAGCCCAACTGGGCTTCCCTCCAAAAATAGGTAAGCCTAAACCCATTGAGAGAACCCAACCTGTGGGCTTCCTTTTTTTCTTGTGGGCTTGTAATATTAAACCCAACAGTTGGGTTTTTATTTTCTGTGGGTTTGTGTTTTTGGGCTTAACCTTTTTAGATTATGGGTTTTCTTTGTTTGTACAACTTGTTTGATGGGCATCACTGATTTTATTGCCATCCATTTAAAAGCATCACTTCGGCCCTAAATCTAAAAATGAATGGATTTTGGTCTTCCACTGGGAATAAATCTATTAGAGAAGCTTACGGGCAAGATTCACCTTATGAGCCTCCCACAGACCATGATGTCAATAGTTATAGGGATTATAATTATGGACCTTTTCAAGGTCATGAGCCTCAATATGCAAACCCGTATAACTATTCAC
>NW_020638170.1:716-1215 GCF_003573695.1 Papaver somniferum
GGTAGTCATTGGGACCATAATCAATCCTTTGAGGGTTGCGATCAATATTTTGTAGACCCTAATGATCATGCACACATGTACCAATCACCACAATTTGAACATGAAGAATTTTGTACTCCCATGAATTTAGACTCCACCATAGAAGCTCTCAGTGATCTAAACTTTGATAGATCTACATCACGAATTCAGGCGAAGTTAGATCAGATTTTGCTTCACCTACAAAAGGAGGAAATTCATGAGGAAATGTATGTTGTCCCTAATGAAGTGTCTAGTCCCATTCATGTAAATGATGTTGAATATGAACCTAATTTAGATGAACATGAATCGACTAAGGACACCACCACTTTTAATGAGGACCAATATGCATGTTACCATGATGAGGATTATGATGATTATGATGATGTTATGTTAGAAAAACATGTTTTTGCCGAAAATATTATGGAACCTTTTGGTTCAATAACATATGGCTTCTCGCCCTCGACCTTCATGAATGTTGTTT
>NW_020638170.1:1391-1746 GCF_003573695.1 Papaver somniferum
CTTTTGGTTCAATAACATATGGCTTCTCTCCCTCGACCTTCATGAATGTTGTTTCTTCTAATAATCATTGTAATTCATATGATCTTGATATTGATATGGGGCTTGTACAATTATTCTGTGAAGATGAACATGACATGGGAGAAGTTGAATCTTCTGTAGACACTAATTTTATTATGCATAAAAACGAATTTGATGTGTCTGATTCCTTTCCTAAGTCACAAAACGTTATGTCTTTCGATGTTGATTTGAGTACTTCGGACAATCATGATACCGAGTTAGGTCTTGATGATTTGTTCGATGAATGTGAGCATGTTTTACCTGTTTCTGATTTAGGGAAAGTATGTGTTGGTACTAT
>NW_020638171.1:0-497 GCF_003573695.1 Papaver somniferum
AGAAAAACAAAACTAGGATATGGTACAACTAATTTTACAAAATAGGTATCAGATGCAAACACAACATTTGCATCAAGTTTCACTTCTTTTTATGTGCCCTTGGTTTTGACTTCATCATACTAGCTCTTCTGGCAACATCCCATGCTTTCTGCGGGGCATAAACTCCAAACTGGGAAGCGAAAAATGATTCGTAACCTGGTGAGTCAAAAGCAAACCCAGTGTGTCTCGACCTTTCTTTTGGAAGCATAGCAACCGCGTATCTCTTTTCCTCAGCTGGTGATGGCTGGCTAGCGACCTCCAGCAACTGTGGCCTACTGTTATCTTCTGGGTCATCTCTATGGATTTCCTGAATAATCTCGTAGTCATAAGGGAAGAACCATCTTCGAATCCTATAAATAAATAAAGAACAGAACGGGTTATTTCAGTGCACGATACTAAATAGAATTGGAAATTGAAGCATCAAATACGTAATACCGCATGCACTGAACCCCAACCAA
>NW_020638171.1:508-1000 GCF_003573695.1 Papaver somniferum
CGGGTTATTTCAGTGCACGATACTAAATAGAATTGGAAATTGAAGCATCAAATACGTAATACCGCATGCACTGAACCCCAACCAACCTAGTATATTATACACTTTACACACCGAAGTGTGGTGTTATAACGAAATAAAGACTACACAAAAGTATCTGCAAAGAGAGACATGTTTCCAAATCTCACCCTTGGTAGGTGAAGTCACCGAGAAGTGCCACAATGGGAACAAGAAGAACCGAGAGATAGAAATACACAGTACTCATTAGTATATAGATTACAAAGTACACGTTTTCCTGCAAACAGCATAGTAAGAGAGGTTCAGTTCTCATATTTAGTAACCCTTTCACAAAAAACAAACACATCCAATGAAAATAAGCAACTTACTTGTCTATCGTGTGGGGTCATAATTCCAGAATATATAAAGATGAATACGAACCATGCTAAAATACTTCCTCCCACACTTACTCGATGCCACCTTGTGATCAAATTACAT
>NW_020638172.1:0-507 GCF_003573695.1 Papaver somniferum
AATGACTGAATTGCGAGAACTTCAGCAAGAATATATTGCTCTAGAGGAAAAGCAAAATGAAATGGAATCATATCCGGTTGCGAACACCAGTTCACAAACAACAAATGCAAGCTTATTACCCAAACTAATAAACACAGTGGCGAGCATTTCGCAAGTACAACAAGAAACGGTGACGGGCAACAATCAACAGAAACTAGTGGCTATGGAAGTCGAGATCAAGAAGAGTATGAAAGAGAAAGAAATTTCTACAATCATGGTGGAAACAACAATATTCAAAGACTCGATCAGCCACAAGAAACTTATGGAGGTCAAATACAAAACTATAATATAGGACAAGGAGGTCACAAAGTGGTATGGGAAGAAATCAAGATGCCACCTCTAAATGCAAGTGTGGAGAAAATATGGGAAGCTATAATTTTGATGGAGAATATACCAACACCATGGAACATGGGAACGGAACCACCTCCAAACCACAGAAGTCATGAGTTTTGTTCTTATCATCATTTT
>NW_020638172.1:518-1000 GCF_003573695.1 Papaver somniferum
TAACGGAACCACCTTCAAACCACAGAAGTCATGAATTATGTTCTTATCATCATTTTCATGGACATACTACAAATGATTGCATAAATGTAAAAAGAATTATTCTGAGGATGATAGATCAAGGAAAACTAAACCACTTTTTGGTAGAGAACCCGCAATCTCAACTATTACCACCACCACCAGAGCATCACAAAGTAAACACGATGAAAAATAAGGAACCATTCTTCATAGAAGTTGGTGCAAATGCAAAGAATCTATTCTGTCACTCTATCATACATTCATACAAAACAATTGAAGATTTTCATGACAATGTTTTGAGTAGACTGTTCGCAAGAGATAATGATGGATGAGAAATTATGAATATTGCGAAAATCTCGCCACTAGAGGAATGGCAAAAACATACTATTTCTTTTACCGCAGAAGAAGTCCCCGAAGGTGGAGAGGTATATGATAATCCATTGGTGGTAAAATTAGAAATTAATCCA
>NW_020638173.1:0-1000 GCF_003573695.1 Papaver somniferum
CTACTTTTATCGTAGTTGTGTGATCTGATCTTGCATGTTCTATCGTACTAGTACAATATTTGATTGGCTTGAGATCGTGAGAGTTCTCCGGTACGCAAGATAAAGAAGTCACAAACATCTTCGTCTCACTGTTTGTGATTCCTAGACAAACTGCATGTGTAGTCAGGAAGGATTGTAGATAGGTGATTTATTAATCTAGACTGTTTTTCGGGAATATAAGACCGGATTATCAATTGCTTCCTGTTCACCTTGATTTCATATCTTAAGACGGAACAAAAACTAGGGTTTATCTGTGGGAGACAGATTTATCCTTTGATAGACTTTTCTGTGTGAGACAGATTTTTTTATTATCAAGTCTGCGATTTTGGGTTGCAGCAACTCTTGGTTGTGGGTGAGATCANNNGTGGGAGACTGATTGGGGTTCAACTATAGTCCAGTCCGAAGTTAGCTTGGAGTAGGCTAGTGTCTGTAGCGGCTTAATACAGTGTGTATTCAATCTTGACTAGGTCCCGGGGTTTTTCTGCATTTTCGGTTTCCTCGTTAACAAAACTTCTGGTGTCTGTGTTATTTCTTTTCCGCATTATATTTTTTATATAATTGAAATAATACAGGTTGTGCGTTAAATATCATCGATTGGAAATCTAACCTTTGGTTGTTGATTGATATTGATTGATCCTTGGACATTGGTCTATGGTACCGTCCAAGTTATCTCTCTTTGATAAAGACTCGAAGATTTCCATTTGCTTGAGTAAAGATCAAATCGAGAGATTGAGATATAAACTCTTTGATATATCTTTTTATTGATTGAGTTTGACTGTCTAGTTGATTCTCTAGAAAGTATATTGGAGTAAGTCCTCTCAGATTACCAAACGAATTATTTGGTGTGGTTGTTAGACCCCCGCATTTTCAATTGGTATCAGAGCAGGAAAACACATTAAATACCTCATAAGTCTGTGTTTGTGTCGATCTGACTATATGGACAGTAGTGTTATCTCATTAA
>NW_020638174.1:0-329 GCF_003573695.1 Papaver somniferum
ACAAGAGAGAATGGAATTGCTAAATACTTGAATTTTTTGAATTTTTTTTTTCTGATATTAATTTTATTTTATTTTTTTGAAGAAGAAGGAATTGATTTTTACATATGGTAGATCTTTTGATACATAACAAAAAGAAACAAAAAATTACATGACACTTTGCAAGAGGTAGCCCTTTTTGATGCACCCAGTTAAATTCGATGGTTGTCTTTCTTAATGTAACCTCCACCTTCTATCCCAACCAACCAAAGAACAAGCTAGTCAAGTTTCGTTCAGTATTCTAAAGTGATTGGCAATCGTAACTTCCTATCAAACACCTTGAAGATCGAGGC
>NW_020638174.1:529-718 GCF_003573695.1 Papaver somniferum
AATTAAAACTCCGTTATTCAAGGCAAAAATCCAACATATTTCATCCGAGATCATATTGGATTAGAAAAATATATACAAAAGGAACAAAAGGGTTTTTTTTAAAAATTTTATCTACTGGATTATATACAAAAAATTCACCATACACTAACAATCTAAAGAGTTGAGGATCAACCCAAAAGACAAAGTGTA
>NW_020638175.1:0-1009 GCF_003573695.1 Papaver somniferum
AGTTGCAGGGCAAGATTCCATGGGAATATTCTCAAAAACCCTAACCACACATGAATTCGTCAACTTCGAGAGACAAACTGGCTCTGAGATCGAAACCTGGCCATGAGATTACTATTATAGGTCTGGATCTTCGTAAAAATGATATGGATCTTTAGCAGATGCACGACAAGATATTCCAAGGGAATATTCTCAAAAACCCAAAACACACACGAATTCGTCAACTTCGAGAAATAAACTGGCTCCGAGTTCGAAACATGGCCATGAGAGGACTACTATAAGTCTTGAACTTCGTAAGAACGATGAATCTTTAGCAGTTGCAGGTCAAGATTCCATTGGAATATTCTCAAAAACCCTAAACACACACGAATTCGTCAACTTCGAGAAACAAACTGGCTCTGAGATCGAAACCTGGACATGAGAGGACTACTATCGGTCTGGATCTTCGTAAGAACGATGAATCTCTAGCAGTTACAGGACAAGATTCCATGGGAATATTCTCAAAAACCCTAAACTCACACGAATTCGTCAACTTTGAGAAACAAACTGGATTCGAGATCGAAACCTGGCCATGAGAGGACTACTATAGGTCTGGATCTTCGTAAGAACGATGAATCTTTAACAGTTGCAGGGCAAGATTACATGGGAATATTTTCAAAAACCCTAAACACACATGAATTCGTCATCTTCGAGAAACAAACTGGCTCCAATATCGAAACCTCGCCATGAGATGACAACTATAGGTCTGTATCTTCGTAAGAACGATGAATCTTTAGCAGTTTCCGGGTGTGATTCCATGAGAATATTGACATAAACCCTAAACACACACGAATTCGTCAACTTCGAGATATAAACTGGCTCCGAGATCGAAACCTGGCCATGAGAGGACTACTATAAGTCTGGAACTTCGTAAGAACAATGAATCCTTAGCAGTTTCATTGCAAGATTCCATGGGAATATTCTCAAAAATCCTAAACACACATGAATTCGTCAACTTCAAGAAACAAACTGG
>NW_020638176.1:0-167 GCF_003573695.1 Papaver somniferum
AGACACAAGTCTCTCATCGAATTCTCAACAGAGAGTACTTTCTCTCAGAGTACATGTAGATATGAAGTCTCACGACTGGACAACGGCATATCTCATGAATACTGAATACTTTCAGTGATTATTTCTATATAGCATCACGTGATGGACGGCTCCTAGACAGCTTGCTC
>NW_020638176.1:178-388 GCF_003573695.1 Papaver somniferum
AGGCTCCTAGAAAACTTGCTCTGCTAGTATAGAGCTATAACGTCTTCAGGAACAAACAACGAGTTTACCCTGACTATATAAAAGACCCGACAAACTCATATCGGGATGATTAATGCTCCTAGACAGCTTGCTCTGCTAGTATAGAGCCACAAAGTTAATTATTCCTAATTACAATCGCTCCTATTCCATGGTCGAATCCACGACTGGTCC
>NW_020638176.1:588-1000 GCF_003573695.1 Papaver somniferum
GGAAAGGAGTGTGGGGCGTGACCATTGGCCAACCGGCCATGCCTTGGTCCCAACCGGCCCCACACCCACGGTTCCTTATTATTTTATTATTATTATTATTATTATTTCTCTAATTTCATGAGAAAACTCCTTGACTTCATGGTATTTTTGCATAAATAATCAAATAATAATAAAATACTAAAATAAATTATGAAAACTTGTGGGACCGGGCCTTGGCCGGCCGGCCATGCCCTAGACGATCCCACACGCCCCTTTGTTTCGTTATTTTATTATTAGTTTTCCTTGAATTCATCAAATTCCTTGATTTCATGGTATTTCTCTCAAATTAGGAAAAATTCCCTCAAATCATCAAAAATAACTAAAAAATATTAAAAAATTATGAAAAACTCGTAGGACCGAGCCCAAGACGCCC
>NW_020638177.1:0-358 GCF_003573695.1 Papaver somniferum
GGATTTTTAGATTTATAAAAATTATTTACACAAAAATATTAACAATGGTGCAAGAGGTACTGGGGTTTAGGATTCCACCGAATTCATTTCTTAAGGTTCAAATAATGATTCTTTTAACAATTATAGCTCAGTAAATATATAAAATATATTGACTCTTATTTTTGCCAAGATAAATTCTCCAAATATTAGATGTAAATGTTAAGCATGAGGCATCAAATCATCTAAGCTAAGCATGCCGCATCAAATCAAATGACAACTAATTTTTTCAAATCATAATTTCAATTAAAATTAGTGCAAAAGTCATGAGAAGAATTAAATATAATTACCCAAGTGTGAAATAAGGCTTCCTCCATCACCC
>NW_020638177.1:528-771 GCF_003573695.1 Papaver somniferum
TCTCTTCCCTGTTTAACCAAGACTCGATGTTCTAGCCCAACTGGATCGAATCCATTAACCATACAATCCATGTTCAGCCCAAACAGGTCAATCAAAACAAAATCCACTGATTGAATCTCGCTCAAAGCCCACACAAGATCGAACCCAAATTTCTTCCGTGAACTGCATGAACTTTCCCGCCATTTTGAATTTTCAAAGCGTGAAGAAGGGTGTCCCCCTAACCAGTTCTGGGGTGCGAATAGC
>NW_020638177.1:782-1000 GCF_003573695.1 Papaver somniferum
ACTGCATGAACTTTCCCGCCATTTTGAATTTTCAAAGCGTGAAGAAGGGTGTCCCCCTAACCAGTTCTGGGGTGCGAATATCAGATGCCTTGGGGGTGACCTGGGGGTGCCCCTTAGTAATTAGGTTACCCCTTATCCAAAAGCGAGAGTCCGAATAACACTTGTCCTCTGGATGCCAAAATCAACTTTTCGAGCCGAATTTTCCAAAAATATTTATT
>NW_020638178.1:0-402 GCF_003573695.1 Papaver somniferum
ATGCTAGGGGAACGCTCGCCTGGAAGCCTCTTGAACGTGACATGCTCCAAACACAGGACGACTCGTCTCTCCTGGTAACATCTAACTTTGTCTTATAAGTTTTATCTGTATATGTCACCATCTAATGCCTACCCCACAATAGTGTAACCATTATGTGCTAGGTATGGGACTTAATGTTGATGGTGGACTTTAGTTCAGGGATAAAATTGTAAAAGCCAAATTTATACGCTGATATCCTGCAAAGGATAAAGCCACTGATAAAATGATGAATACTTCTTCACCTCGCTAATTTACTTAGAATGGAGCATGTAGCAACAATCCCATGTACCCTATGAATTTATGGCATCATGACAAGCCTTGTATTTCCTGTGATTTTCCCACTGAACTCTCATTATTGATGCG
>NW_020638178.1:413-1000 GCF_003573695.1 Papaver somniferum
GCATCATGACCAGCCTTGTATTTCCTGTGTTGTTCCCACTGAACTCTCATTATTGGTGCGACATGACGACTGAGTGTTACTCTCAGCAGAGTAACACGAATCTCCAAGTGTCACTAATGAGGCATGCACGAAATACATGTACATGCTACAACTCTCGGTGTGTTATACTAGCCCGATTAAGCATATTTGAATTCGGATTGTCCTACTCAGTCTCAGAAATAATCACGACCACGCAAGTTGTCCGCATGATTTAACCAGCCTAGACGATCCTCAACAGGAGCAAGCTACCACCTTAATGACCACTAGTGGGCCCGCTTATGCCCTGGTTGGTCGAATACCTACCATGCCTCCCAAACTACCACCGAACACCATCCTGAAGTTGGACGTCCAGGCTGGTATGGAGCGGCTTGGAGGAGTCGTACGAACAAAGGCCGCCTACGGAAGTCTCAAATTCATCACGTTCTTCCAAATTCATGGACGGTTGGACAAGCGTTGTCCTCCACACGAGCGGGCCCCCTTCATGCTTGAATAATCGATCCTCCCCTGACCTAGCCACAAAACCATGTACGGTTGCCCAAAGTTGGGCC
>NW_020638179.1:0-511 GCF_003573695.1 Papaver somniferum
TACCTTTTAGTCGATGAAGTTCCACAAGTTCCTTGAGTAGTTCTTCGTCTTTGTATGATGATCTCCATGGAGTCTTGAGCTCAACTAAACTTTCTATCCTAGTCCGAGACTTAGCTAATAGTAGAATAGAAATCAAGACTTATAGTTTTAATAACTAACATTGACAAACATGCTTGAGATAGCAACGCATGCGAGTTCGACCGAGCAGTGCTCTAACAATCTCCTCCATTTTCAATTTTAGTGACAAAACTATCAATACATATGGAATACAAAATAAATAAATAAACTTTATAGATTCTCTTCCACATGTCGGATCTCCTTGGTTCTTCAACATTACTCGAAATCTTCGTCACTTCCAAGTACTCCAATGATTCCAAAGGTTGTAAGTTTATCATCATCGTTGTTGAAAATCCGTAGCTATAACAATGAGAAAACAAGAATTCTCAATCATTGTTACACAGTGTCATAGTATTATTACACAACATCAAAATTCAATTGTATCACAACTTTG
>NW_020638179.1:522-1000 GCF_003573695.1 Papaver somniferum
TAAGAATTCTTAATCATTGTTACACAGTGTCATAGTATTATTACACAACATCAAAATTCAATTGTATCACAACTTTGACAACAATATTATGGTGATATATATCACTCCCCCTTAGTCAATACTCCATCTCACATGGAAACCACTCCTCCTTACATAATGATCCGAAAACCATATGTATTTTTAGTGTAAACTACACATTAATTCTCTCCCTTTTTGTCAATAAAATTGGCAAATGTACGAAAACTAGTGGGATCCTAATGAAATTTCCATAGAGACGTTTCATGACCAAAAGCAAGCACATATCAACTTTTTAGATGCAATCATAAAGCCGAAGATAAATGCTTTCATCAAGGAGTTTATAAAGATACAAGATAACCCATATAATATTCCACAGCCGCACTTCCCGCAAAGATTTGGCAATTAAGCACAAGTTCAATTAAGAACTCTCCCCCATAAAATGTCATTCCCGAAAGAAAAA
>NW_020638180.1:0-295 GCF_003573695.1 Papaver somniferum
ATAGTGGAATCTAGTGTCTTGGTTACCTCTCGCACCCATTGTTAATATTTTTGTATATATAATTTTATCAAATCTTTAAATTTAATCTTCACAAGTACGAGAGTTTGAACCTCATTATTACAACCCAAAAAAAACAGAAATCACCCAGTCCACGAACCGGCGAAGTTCTCATCCCGAGAATTTCTGCTGGAGTTTGTAAACTCTGCCCGGTAACTTAAGTCCGCGAACTTAAGAAGGTTATATATCCGAAGATGATTTCTGAACTTAAACTTAAAAATACTAAGGAATGCAGTTT
>NW_020638180.1:306-760 GCF_003573695.1 Papaver somniferum
AGAAGGTTATATATCTGAAGATGATTTCTGAACTTAAACTTAAAAATACTAAGGAATGCAGTTTGCAAACCGTGGCTATAAAAGTTCATGAACCGATTCGAGTGAATCAAATCATCTTTGCTTCAATTGTGTCTTGTGTAATTACATAAAAATTCTTTACAATTGAACAACTCTCTAACTAATTTATTCGAGTCATGTGAACTAGTTATGGTGAAGAAGAACATGATTGATATGAAATGCTCATATGGCTAACCTTTTGGTTAACTATTATTGAACCAACAGGTGCATAAGTTTGGGTACGGTTAACAAACCTAGAAGCGTGCATTTCAATTGTGTATAACAAGCTAAGTTTTCGATCTAACGGTTGAGAAATATTAGCTTGAATCTAAATCAGGTTTTCATCTAACGGTGAATATTGATTGCTTTGTTACCAAGGAAAAACCCTGATTTGAAA
>NW_020638180.1:854-1000 GCF_003573695.1 Papaver somniferum
TTCTCCTTTAACCTTTGGTTTTCTTCTTCTAAAACCAGGTTAACGACTTAAAGACTTCATTGGGATTGTGAAGCCAGATCGATACTACTTTATCGTAGTTGTGTGATCTGATCTTGCATCTTCTATCGTACGAGTACAATCATATT
>NW_020638181.1:0-504 GCF_003573695.1 Papaver somniferum
CAAAATTCAGGCCTTTGTGAATAGTTCTACCAAGAACACAACAAGTTGTGAGCGGTTATACTCTATCACACATATTGGTTGTTCAGAAGATATGCAATGAATAACAAAACCAATAACACCTGGAAATTTCCTTTTCGGTTCACAAACAAGTTTATGAACTTACTTCCTTAGAACACATGTAAACATTGTTCCCTAGGATGAAATCCTCACCTCATACCCATACATAATCATCAATAGCATTCAAACGATTATGGTGATGTCTTATCTACAAAGTTTAATGGTTAAGCAATAAACCTCATATTGTATTCCTTAATACTATGTCTATCTAGAGTTCAAATATGCTTCGCAGTTATGTTTTCAATATGCACGACTTGAAAGATACGTTGGGGAATGAAACAGTTCAAGTCAAATATCACTAACCTCAAGTGGAAGGATGATTGTTGTCGCTGTAGCTCCTTGTTTCTTCACATCTTCAAGTCTTCGCAATACTTGTAATGTTTCATA
>NW_020638181.1:515-1000 GCF_003573695.1 Papaver somniferum
GTTGTAGCTCCTTGCTTCTTCACATCTTCAAGTCTTCGCAATACTTGTAATGTCTCATATCCTAATACTTTCAAGCTAACCTATACGAAGTTTAACTCTAGTACATAATCAAGCGACTCTTAACATGAGTTTTGATTCACTAAAATATGACAACCAAACTTGACATACCAACGCTTGGTGGGTTCAACCGAGCCATGCTCTAACAAAATGCACATTACTAATTTTAGAACTTCTCTACAAAATGAAATTAATAACCTTAATTAAAATATTCTTAACTTCTTTATGTTTCGATCCTGGGATTCTCTTCCCTTAGACGTTAAGGAATATCTTTGAACAATTATAGAAATAAACATTCACAGCACATGTTCAAAGTTTGTCGACATCTTTACTTTGTAAGTTCTCTTTCACACTTACAACCTTGAAACCGATTTGCCACACTTCCAAACAAGTTTAGAATTGGTTCATCTGACTTTCAAGAACTATGA
>NW_020638182.1:0-547 GCF_003573695.1 Papaver somniferum
AAACACAGAGAAACCAAGTGTTGTATTCAGTATTCAGAAACACACAGAACTGATAGCTTTCATTCTGCAAGCCAGTTCAACATTCTGATACAAGTTATAAACAGCCAACACCTTCATAATCTCAACACCTTCTTTGCTTCCCTCCCTAAGATCAACCCCATCTCCTTCACTTTGTGACTGAAGCAAGTCTGGAACGACCATTTCTTGGTTTAGGCCAGAATTGTATAGATTGATCTCTCGAATCAGAAATCACTCCCATGCAGTGCATTTGTTTAGGGTTTAGATTCATTTGTCATCCACACACACCTAATATAGCTGCATATTTTCTGACTACTACACCCAGGTAAGATTAAAGACTAAAAACTGCTTAAACATACAAGATTCAACATGAACAAGATGTAAATAGCATGAAATGTAAAGATTGACACAAGCATATAACGTGGTTCGTCCATGAAGACCTACATCCACGGAGAAGAAGATGTTTTCTTATTGAGTATAAGGTCTTACCCTTGAAAGTGTTATAAATCTCTTCTAAATTTCTCACTTT
>NW_020638182.1:558-1000 GCF_003573695.1 Papaver somniferum
ATTGAGTATAAGGTCTTACCCTTGAAAGTGTTATAAATCTCTTCTAAATTTCTCACTTTCTCTCTATCTAAATCTCTCTCAGGAATTCTCCATAGAAATACCATCTAAGGTTACATAAGTTGTCCATATTCTGGTACATGGACTGGTATTTATAGACAGAATAAACTCGTGGTCGCTTGATCGTCCGAGTTGGGTGAGCTGTCTTCCATCGTCCTGGCTCCCTCGGACTCGTTCTACACCGTCCCTCGCGATGGCATACTTGGTCCTCCCTCCGAGTTGTCTCGCTGTCCCTTGGATTGTGCTGCCCTTAGGTGGAGAACCTCTTGCTCCATCGCTTCTGGGTCGTAGTATAGATCGTCTGAGTCTTCCGTCACGATGCTCAACTACCCAAGTCTCGTTCTTATCCTTCATTAAATGCGATCTTGCTTTTTAGACTTGACCG
>NW_020638183.1:0-553 GCF_003573695.1 Papaver somniferum
ATTCTCCCAACGGTCCATTGCATCATCAAATTTATCTCCAACTAAACCTTTAAGTCGAGACTGAAGGTTTTTCTCTTTAGAAATAAGAAAGGCGTTTTTCTTCGCAAGAGAAAAATAAGATTCTTCTAATTTGGAATATTGTTCTTTAAGTTGATTCGCCTTTACACTTAAAGCTATTCTACCTTGAATAAGTGTATCTCTTTCAGCGATATATGACTCTGTTACTTCTTTAAGTTCATTTCTCAAAGAGCGAAGAGATTGCTCTTGGTCATCACATACTTTCTGAAGAATGCTAAGTTGTTGCGAAGATATCGCTATCTTGTTTAAACAAGTTCGCTTCTCTTGAGATAAGGTTTTATTCTCATCTGATAAAGTTTCCATCCCTAAATTAGCTTTAGTTAAAGAATAAGAAAGGCGAGATACTTCATTACTTAATAAATCTTGTCTCTGAACTAATTAGGTATTTTCATTGGTAAGATTATTTATATGATCAAGAGAATATGAATAGAGGTTATCTAATTGGTTATATTGATCCATCAAAATTTCTTTATCA
>NW_020638183.1:564-1000 GCF_003573695.1 Papaver somniferum
GATCAAGAGAATATGAATAGAGGTTATCTAATTGGTTATATTGATCCATCAAAATTTCTTTATCAAGACGGGATTCTTCAAAAACAGATTCAAATTGATATCTCTCCATTATTCGTTTCTGATTTAAGGATTAACATGTGAAAGAGGGATTTCAAGGATAATTAAATATGGGAAGGATAAAACCATTAAAAAGGCAAATTGAAGACATGGGTAAGGAAATCATACCTCTCAATTCATCATTCTTCTTGCGAAGATTGTCACGATCCAACAAAACATTCTGAAGCTTTTGATTTTCGAGACGAAGAGCATTACACTCTTTTTCCAAAGCTGACTGCGAAGCAGCTCTGTCAGAACCTAAATGCTTACTCAGAATTTCGCAAACATTAGACTTGATAGGATCAATAGAAGACTTCTTGCCATCATCCAGGACTTCAGA
>NW_020638184.1:0-370 GCF_003573695.1 Papaver somniferum
TTTTGGAGGAAAATATATTTTAATTTAATACTAATGTCCTACCCTTTATTTCATGTAAATAAGTTAATATATCTTGCTTATTGAGTTTATTTTTGGCCTAATGATTTTATTTTTGGCATGTAAATAAAAGAAAATCATTTTAAAAATATTATTTTTTAAATAATGGCATATAATGAGCATATGAGGTAATAATGAACGTAATAATGATGATAAATGAAATGGAAGAATGTCGACATCATGTAGTCATAAACATGCATAATTGTTCCACTAAAGTCCATATATTCTACTTGTCTTGTACGTGAAAGAGAGGTAAATTGGAAATATGATATAAATGAGAAAATATTTATTGGGCATTATATCTTTATGGCAT
>NW_020638184.1:381-598 GCF_003573695.1 Papaver somniferum
ATTTATTGGGCATTATATCTTTATGGCATGAATCAATAAGTGCTCCAAAGCAAATGAAGATAAACATAATATTTTCATCACGTGAATGGTTATTAAGACATTAAAAATTGGAAACATTAATATTTTCTTGTGGGCATGTATACGTGTTAGTTAATATTAAGATAACGAGACAGTATTAATTTTAAAACTAGTGAAACCAATTTTTATTGTAAATTAA
>NW_020638184.1:609-1000 GCF_003573695.1 Papaver somniferum
TATTAAGATAACGAGACAGTATTAATTTTAAAACTAATGAAACCAATTTTTATTGTAAATTAACTTACGCTTCCGCTTTATCGAAACACTAACATGATTTTTTATCGAGTTTCATTATAAATTTTATGATCAAAACCATTTTTTGACACCATTAAATTTGTGTGTGCATTATGATATGGTTTGTGTGTGTGCTTGTGCGTTATGTTATAGTTTCTCTCGCATTGTTGTTTTTCTTTAAATTTTATGGGATTATACTTAAAATTATTATGGGACTCTTTAGTTATCACCACAGAGATACTGGAGTGTTATATCTCAGTATAATCATAATGTTATTACAAGCATGTATTTGCAAACCGTAAAGTGTAGTTTTAGCAGGTATCGAAATCATGTG
>NW_020638185.1:0-664 GCF_003573695.1 Papaver somniferum
AGCACGAAAAACTTTGATCACTTTACCAAACTGAGTTTTTATCATGGTTGAGAAATCAACATATAACTTAAGAAAATCTGCTCTAGAGCTGAATAGATATACCCATGTATAACGCGAATAATCATCAATAAAACTGACATAATACAAAGCACCTCCCTTTGACATAATTGGAGATTTACCCCAGACATCAGAATGTATAAGAGCAAAAGGTTCAGTTGAGACAAAAGTGCTAAGATTAAAAGAAAGAGCTGGTTGTTTTGCCAGTTTATAAGAGATGCAATTTGGTTCTTTATCTAACCGAGTATCTCCTAGTAAACCCTTATTGATCATATATGAAAGACGAGAAAAGGAAGCATGACCTAACCTAGAATGCTAAGACATGAAGGGAGATATTGACATAGGTGCAGTGGGAGTAGCAGCTACGACATGACTTTTAGATTCCACTGAGAGAGCAAGAGATTGAAGGAGATACAACCGACCAACTCTACGGCCTATCCCAACTAGCTTCCCGGTTTTGAGATCCTGTATAACACAACCAAAAGGAAAACAATATGTGTTATAACCTTGATCACACAGTTGACCAACTGAAATAAGATTCATTGTAATATTTGGAACAAGAAGCACATCTGGTACATAGAAGTTATTTGAATTGTTGACCAAGCCT
>NW_020638185.1:675-1000 GCF_003573695.1 Papaver somniferum
TATTATAATATTTGGAACAAGAAACACATCTGGTACATAGAAGTTATTTGAATTGTTGACCAAGCCTATATGACTTGCAGTTATTGTTGATCCATCAGCAGTATGAATCTTAGGGGTGATGACAGGATGAAGACTTTCAAAAAACTTTTGATTAAAAGTCATATGGTTTGATGCTCCTGAGTCGAGAAACCATTATGTTGAATAAATACCCGAGGAGATAGAGAAGGAAGATGCAGCTGTAGGGTTGTTACCAATTGATAGTGCTTGTTTAATCATCTCTTGAATATCAGCAAGGTTTGGTGCTGAACCACCACCAGGTACAACT
>NW_020638186.1:0-1066 GCF_003573695.1 Papaver somniferum
GTTCTAAGGCATTACGTCTAGTAAAAATTGCATTTCTATGTACGTTGGTTCAAGAAAATATGAAGGAAGTTAAATTTCACAATAGAAGAAGGATGAAAGACCAGCCAGAACTAACCCAAATCCTAACAAATTTCATCTATATTGAATCAAATAAAAAGACAAAGCCAACAAAAAAAGAAAGAGTTCATAAAAATGTTGAGTTTTATATACCTTAACTCAAAAAATTCTACACACTTCGTCATAAGTCTGAAATTTGTTTCTGAATTGTAAACTAGATAAACTCATCTTTAACATAAAAGGTTTGAAAATGTATTGTAATCACAAATAATATTTACTAAGGCATGACGTCTAGTAAAAATTGCATTTCTATGTACGTTGATTCAAGAAAATATGAAAGAAAATTTCACAATAGAAGAAGGATGAAAGACCAGCCAGAACTAACCCAAATTCTAACAAATTTCATCTATTTGAATCAAATTGAAACACAAAACCAACACAAAAACAATGAGTTCATAAAAATGTTGAATTTTATATACATTAACTCAAAAAAGTCTACACACTTCGTTATAAGTCTGAAATTGATTTCTGAAACTAAATTGTAAACAAGATAAACTCATCTTTAACAGAAAAAGTTAGACAAATGTATTATAGTCACAAATAATATGTTCTAAGGCATTACGTCTAGTAAAAATTGCATTTCTATGTACGTTGGTTCAAGAAAATATGAAGGAAGTTAAATTTCACAATAGAAGAAGGATGAAAGACCAGCTAGAACTAACCCAAATCCTAACAAATTTCATCTATATTGAATCAAATAAAATGACAAATCCAACAAAAAAAGAAAGAGTTCATAAAATTTTTGAATTTTACAAACATTTACTCAAAAAAGTCTACACACTTCGTTATAAGTCGGAAATTGAATTCTGAGCGTAAATCGTAAACTAAATAAACTCATCTTTAAAAGAAAAAGTTCGAAAAATATATTGTAATCACAAATAATATGTTATAAAGCATTACGTCTAGTAAAAATTGCATTTCTATGTACGTTGATTCAAGAAAATATGAA
>NW_020638187.1:0-484 GCF_003573695.1 Papaver somniferum
GAACTTTGTTGATCAAGAGAAATCAGAAGGATTGTGGAATTGGCTTGCCAAGTCCGCGAACCCAGTCCGCAAACTCAGTCCGCGAACTGTCGAAAGTTCTCGACCGAGAATTTCTGCTGGGATTTCCAAAACTCGTTTGTGTGCTAAGTCCGCGAACTCAGTACGCAAACCCAGTCCGCGAACTGGAAGAAGTTCTCTTCCCGAGAATTTCTGCTGAGTTTGGAAAACTCAACCGATTAATTTAAGTCCTCGAACTTGTTTGTGAGCTTAAGTGGTTATGATCTAAAGATGTGCTCTGAACATGAAACATTAAATTACTAAAGAATGCTTTATGCAAACCGTGGCTAAATTTCATGAGCCGATTCAATCGAATCGAATCATCTTTGTTTCAATTGTGTCTTGTGTAGTTACATAAGATCTCATAGCAATTGAACAACTCTTTAACTAGTTCATTTGAGTCAATTGAACTAGTTATGGTGAAGAA
>NW_020638187.1:495-1000 GCF_003573695.1 Papaver somniferum
GTGTAGTTACATAAGATCTCATAGCAATTGAACAACTTCTTAACTAGTTCATTTGAGTCAATTGAACTAGTTATGGTGAAGAAGAACTAGGTTAATATAAGATGCTCATATGGTTAACCTTTTGTGTTACTATGTTGAACCAATACTCTAGTACACGTTTGGGCACGGTTTTCACAAACCCAGTAAACGTTTACCAAGTGTGTATGACAAGCTATGTTTTTCGATCTAACAGTTGAGAAATATTAGCTTGAATCTAAATCAGGTTTTCATCTAACGGTGAATATGAATTGCTTTGTAACCAAGGCAAAACCATGATTTAAAGGCTATATATAGGAGACATCTAGCTAGAGCAAAAACTTAATCCCCACACGTCTGTGTTCTACTAGTGCGCTCGCTAGAGTCGATCTCCATTAACCTTTGATTTTCTTCTCTAAAACAAGGCTAACGACTTAAAGACTTCATTGGGATTGTGAATCCAGAACAATACTACTTTTATCGTAGTTGT
>NW_020638188.1:0-459 GCF_003573695.1 Papaver somniferum
TTCAAGTGATAGCTCACTCTGACACGATTCTTCATGGTGGGGAGACTTTTCATCGTTCTCCCCGATTAATTGCTAATCTTTCCGTCGACGATAAATGACTCTCCCTTCTACATCTCGATCGATCGTGAAGTTTGACCCTGGAGTTGAGACTTGATTATTATGGCGTTTAGTCGGTGTAGTAGGTGACTTGGTCATTTTAGCAGCTGAGGATGACGGATCGTTATCAGCCTTCTCGATAGTCTTCCAGCTTGGAAGTGGAGTACTGCGAATCCTGCTGGAGGTTCTGGGACGCCTTTTTGAGATTTAAGGAACTCAGTATCATAGACGGGAGCATAAGGAGATGATGAAACCGGAATACGAACGATCTTGTTGTCGAGCAGAGCCTTCATGCATTGATGATATGTTGAAGAAACCACCTTGTTATCATGGAGCCATGGGCGTCCCAGTATTATGTGGTAG
>NW_020638188.1:470-1000 GCF_003573695.1 Papaver somniferum
TATGTTGAAGGAACCACCTTGTTATCATGGAGCCATGGGCGTCCCAGTATTATGTGGTAGTCAGGTTCTTGATCGATCACATGAAACTTTGCTTTCGATCGAATCGGCCCCACCCTCAAATCTATGTATGCATATCCATATGTATGGATTTGACTTCCTTCAAATTCTGTCATTAGGATGGGATAGCGAACGATTTTACCTTGTGGGAATCTAGCTATCCTGAGAGTCTTCATAGTGACAATGTTGGTGGAAGCACCAGTGTCGACAAGAGCTCTTCTATGGTGCCTTTGATGAAACCAGTGACATACAACACTCGGTTGTGTTCTTCATCCGTCATGCGATCTTCTTCTCCAAAAGAGATGTTGTCGATCGAATACCCAGGCACTAAGGAGACTTCTTCAACTGATGGTGTTGGTGGAGTTATTTGCACGCTGGATGGTATCTGGTTGAGTGCTCAAAATGTGTTTTTCCGCTGATCCCTGGAGAAGTGTAGGAGTTCACATAGATTTTCGATCAAATGTGTGACTTCT
>NW_020638189.1:0-346 GCF_003573695.1 Papaver somniferum
AATTTAATACATTGATGCAACGTTGATACCAAAACTTTTATCGCATGTATCCATGTTCTTCCTAATAACATATTATATGGCGATTCCATATCCACCACACACAACGTTACATGTGTTTCGATTTTTCCAAGTGGAATTCGTACCACTATCTCTCCTTTAGGTTTTGTTGTGGATTTTCCAAAGCCGTGAACAACATATGTTGAACTGGACATTTCTTCATCTTTAAATCCCATTCCCCGGAATGCGTGATAAAATATTATATCCACTGAACTTCCTGTATCGATTAAAGTTCTGTTCAATATCCATTCTCCTGTGGATTTTGTCGTTGTCTCCTTCTCTTTTCGCG
>NW_020638189.1:357-677 GCF_003573695.1 Papaver somniferum
ATTATATCCACTGAACTTTCTGTATCGATTAAAGTTTTGTTCAATATCCATTCTCATGTGGATTTTGTCGTTGTCTCCTTCTCTTTTTGCGTAATAGGCACTGTGATAACCAATGGAGATGCGTGGTTCAAATTTTCTTTTGGTATTTATGCCGTCATGAATGTAATTTTTTGCTTTTCCCAATCTTTCAAGGGTGATGTCTTTTCTACCGCCATAACTTTCCTTCCTTCAAAATTTCGTTTATGTATTCTTCCTTTGATGTTTTCATGGAATTCATTAATCATCGTTTTTGTTATCATATTACACTCCAATCTTTTGTC
>NW_020638190.1:0-373 GCF_003573695.1 Papaver somniferum
GGGGGGAGATAAGGGCGGCACCCTCCATTAGGGAGCTGATAAGTGTCTTAAGACGCAAATGTCATGAGGCTTTTTATTCGCAAGGATATTAAGGCTTGTCATATTTGTGCAACAATCCTGAAGAGGCAATAATACAAAAGGAAAAGATAAGACGAGATCAATGGGTTTTCGCATGAAAGTGCGAAGACGTCCTGGGATTTCATCGCAAGACGGCAATGTCATGGGGCTTTATTTTCGCAAGAATATTTAGGCATGTCATATTGTCGCAACATTCCTGAAGAGTCCATAATACAAAAGAAAAAGTTAAGGCAAGATCAATGGGTTTTTGCATGAAAGTGCAAGGACGTCCTGCGATTTTGTCGCAATGACAAGA
>NW_020638190.1:413-758 GCF_003573695.1 Papaver somniferum
AAGGCAAGATCAATGGGTTTTTGCATGAAAGTGCAAGGACGTCCTGCGATTTTGTCGCAATGGCAAAAGGTGGCATAATAAGACCTTTAATTAGGAAGGCAAAATAAGACCATCTGACAAAACAAATTAATTATAAGTATTCGCAATAGATTATTTTTTGCAAGAAAGATAATGAGAGGCAAGTATGGGAATCAATACACAAGAAGCATTATCTTTCTCATCAACAAAATATTAAAAGAAAAGTTGATTCCAAAGTTGGTAGAAAAGTGTAATTCGCAAGAGTGATAGAAATAAGACAATTCAAGAAGACAAAGCTAGATAAGAAGCTCAAGCTTCAATATTAAT
>NW_020638190.1:865-1000 GCF_003573695.1 Papaver somniferum
TAATGAGAGGCAAGTATGGGAATCAATACACAAGAAGCATTATCTTTCTCATCAACAAAATATTAAAAGAAAAGTTGATTCCAAAGTTGGTAGAAAAGTGTAATTCGCAAAAGCGATAAAAATAAGACAATTCAA
>NW_020638191.1:0-652 GCF_003573695.1 Papaver somniferum
TAACTCATCACACGTAATTAGTCCAGCTGTATAGCAGATGTCCCTCTCATCTTTATCTCTCTCCTAATCTTATCCAGCTGTAAAGCAGCGGACGCATCTTACAATGTTTATCTAGCTGTGTAGCGGATATCTCTTTATCTAGCAGTGTTGTGGATGTGTCTCTCCTTTTCTCCAGTCAGCTTTAGAGCTGGCACCTTTAATTTCTCTGGCATTCTAGTTACTTGGAGATAGGTTGAGAATATGTATGTCCTCATAGCTCTTTGGATACTTGTGACCAATTAGAAGTAATGGTTTTGTGGGTACACCTCTGGTAAACCCTCCCGAGATTAACTCGGTTTTATTTTTTATTAGTTTTGCTCGAGGACTAGCATATAATAAGTTTGGAGGTATTTGACAGACACATTTTTGTGTCTAAATTGTACTCAATGTCTCTATTGTTAGTGCTCGATTTTTGTACTAATTTAGATACTTTGTGTGTTTGTAGGTGTTTTTGGAGAAATACACTTGTGTGGAAAAAGTTGCTCAAAAAGTGCTATTTGGACTCCCAGAGAAAAGTACTAAAGGCACCCTCAATTTGGATAAGGGGCACCTCAGTTGGGCACCTGCTATTCGCACCCCCAGTTTGGTTAGGGGGACACCATCTTCAACATTT
>NW_020638191.1:663-1000 GCF_003573695.1 Papaver somniferum
TCACCTGCTATTCGCACCCTCAGTTTGGTCAGGGGGACACCATCTTCAACATTTCAAAATTTCGTTTTGGCGGGAAATTTTATTCTCAACTGTCAGATTTCAATCAAGGATTTGGAGGTGTTATAGAGAGACTAAATGGCTGAAAATTTATGGGATTGTTCATGGGACATATACAAAGCTATTACAAGTGTTTTGGTCTATCAAATTTGGCTGAAAAATCCGTGAGAAGAAATCAGGGCAGCACGTGCATGAGAGGGACAGTTCACGGGATTACATGAGTTTTGGAGAATTTAAACGTGTTCTGCTCATGTATGATGACTCTAGCAACACTTTGGAC
>NW_020638192.1:0-735 GCF_003573695.1 Papaver somniferum
ATCAGAATTGAACATCACAGGTTCAATGATTACTAGAGTTAAACTTGAGTCTCTCGTTCGGATGAACTGAAGACGAAATATATCAGAATTGAACATCACAGGTTCAAAGATTACTAGAGTTAGACCTGAGTTTCTCGTTCGGATGAACTGAAGACGAAATATATCAGAATTGAACATCACAGGTTCAAAGATTACTAGAGTTAGACCTGAGTTTCTCGTTCGGATGAACTGAAGACGAAATATATCAGAATTGAACATCACAGGTTCAAAGATTACTAGAGTTAGACCTGAGTTTCCCGTTCGGATGAACTGAAGACGAAATATATCAGAATTGAACATCACAGGTTCAAAGATTACTAAAGTTAGACCTGAGTTTCTCGTTCGGATGAACTGAAGACGAAATATATCAGAATTGAACATCACAGGTTCAAAGATTACTAGAGTTAGACCTGAGTTTCTCGTTCGGATGAACTGAAGACGAAATATATCAGAATTGAACATCACAGGTTCAAAGATTACTAGAGTTAGACCTGAGTTTCTCGTTCGGATGAACTGAAGACGAAATATATCAGAATTGAACATCACAGGTTCAAAGATTACTAGAGTTAGACCTAAGTTTCTCGTTCGGATGAACTGGAGACGAAATATGTCAGAATTGAACATCACAGGTTCAAAGATTGCTAGAGTTAGACCTGAATTTCTCGTTCGGATGAACTGAAGACGAAATATATCAGA
>NW_020638192.1:799-1000 GCF_003573695.1 Papaver somniferum
CGTTCGGATGAACTGAAGACGAAATATATCAGATTACTAGAGTTAGACCTGAGTTTCTCGTTCGGATGAACTAGAGACGAAATATATCAGAATTGAACATCACAGGTTCAAAGATTACTAGAGTTAGACCTAAGTTTCTCGTTCGGATGAACTGGAGACGTAATATATCAGAATGGAACATCACAGGTTCAAAGATTACTA
>NW_020638193.1:0-553 GCF_003573695.1 Papaver somniferum
TAATATCCGCCCTATCGACAAACGCAATATCTGGAATCTAAACCATAGACAGTCTATAGATTCCACCTTTAACAAAGATGCGTATAGAACACAGATTTCTATTCCAGATCTCGAAAAAACTGGCTGGGTCTCACGATAAAAGAATTCTTAAATTCTACATACGGGCAACTCCAGAAATTAAAGTCTTTCCTGGCAGGAAAAATGAAACTTTTGGCAGCATCTATAGTTAATAAAAAGAATGTACTGATTCATTGCAGGCGTACCTATTGCAGCTGTAATATTTGAAGTTGTTAGGATGATGACGTTAGGCGAGGATTTTAATTTATCCATCCGAGTGAGCAAATCATTCACAACCTGAATATAATACAACTTACGTTACATGGCTATAAAGTGCATTACATTAATTTTTGTTCCCAGTTCAGAGAAGTTATGATACCCTAATCGAGTCAGAAGGTTCGGATCAAGACAAAGCAGCATTTCGAGCAGAAGCTAAGCTTTCAGCTTCATCTACAAAGCAAAAGAAAGGCTGTTACTACATATTGTCAAAATAAGT
>NW_020638193.1:564-1000 GCF_003573695.1 Papaver somniferum
TAAGCTTTCAACTTCATCTACAAAGCAAAAGAAAGGCTGTTACTACATATTGTCAAAATAAGTTAGCAAAAGAGTTTGTGCAAGAACCTAGCAGAAAGTACAATAATGTGGATGGATGAAGATATGCTCACCAATCAAAACAAATACCAGGCTGTTATCTTCCTCTACCATCTCTTGGATTTTTTGAAAAAGTTTCGCAACCTGATTAAAACAATTTGAACAAAGATTGAATTTCAAAAGACTATGATTTCTTTACATTTAATTGGAAGTTCAGTGAAGCAGTTGAAGAGAAAATGTACATACCAATTTACCACTTTCAGAGAACCATTTACTGAATAAAGAATGTGCATTAACCTCAACCAATTGGCAGAATAAAACAGAATCAAAAGAAGTTTCTATCACTACGTCATATATATACATATTGCAGATTCATAAA
>NW_020638194.1:0-335 GCF_003573695.1 Papaver somniferum
AATTAATATTTTGAGTGTATGATTAATATGAATAGCTAAACCCCAATACTGGGATGTTGGAAGAAACCATTTTTTATGCATGAATAATTTTTATTTAATTCTTTTATGATTATTTGCACTGTTATGAATGAAATTATGATTTTTATTGATTATTTGTGATTTTGTATGATGATGTATGCTTAATCCATGATATTCTTGATGCATCATGCTTATGATTTACATATAATACTTTACAAAATCTATTTTTGGCAAAGTAAGAGTCGATATTTGTTATCAATATAAGCTTTAATTGTCTAGAATTAATAATTGAATCGCATGAGTATAAGAATTGGTGA
>NW_020638194.1:434-1000 GCF_003573695.1 Papaver somniferum
TATTATTTGTTCCTTTTTACGTTTCTTTTTGTGTCTTTGATTTACAGGTTCGAAGTGGAATACTAAGGACTTGGGAACAAAAAGCTTAAAGCTTAAAGCTAAAAGCTAAAAGAGAAGAAAAAAAGACATAATGTTTTTTTTTAGGATTTAATTTTTATTATTATTATTATTTTGTATATAGATTTTATTTATTTTTTCTAGAATTTGTAAATAGGCTTTATTTTTAATAATTTTTGTAATTTTTGGACTTTTTATTTGGACTTTATTCTGGACTTTTGGACATTTTTTTATTTTTATTTTTTTTAACCCTACGGAAGGGTCTTATTATTAATAAAAAAAATATATTATTAAATTATGTGCAAAGAAGGACAGTGATTACAATATCACCTCGGCCCCTCGGGTTCGCACACGGCATAGGAGTCGTGGCCCGAGTCGACGACAACGGTTCATCCCCCGTCTGGTACGGGAGGTAAGTCCAATCGAAACACTCGCGAATCCCCTGCAAGCGAGTTACTGTACTCCTTAAGGTGCTAATTGTTTGAGGACGAACCAGACTGTCTTTATTT
>NW_020638195.1:0-380 GCF_003573695.1 Papaver somniferum
GCCTCACCGGTATTACAAGGCGGCGCAGTCACGCATTCAACTTACAGAAACCATCAAGAACTTTGAAGTATGCTTAAAAGAGTAACCAATATTTTTCGAAAGATTTTCCTACCAAGCCCGTTACCTTATCGGTCTCGTTATAATCAGATTTTAAGCTTGGGTTTGCGTTAGGTTTCGTTTACCTAAGGCGGGCAAGAAGGGAACGGTGATGAAATCTGAACCCTTATCTTAAATGGCCAGTTCTTGCCCTTTACTAGGAAATTAAAGCAGCCGGTTCAGTCCTCAACATATAATCACCTTAAGGCAGACAGTAAACCCGCTGACAGGAGATTCGCGGGTGTTTAGAAGTTTACCTCCCGTACCAGACGGGCGAAGAACCG
>NW_020638195.1:580-1000 GCF_003573695.1 Papaver somniferum
AGAGAAAATGGTGTAAACAGCTAATGTGCGACCCACAGGAAGCGTCACAAAAGAACGATAAAAGAGAAGTGCTATTGTCGCTGTGGTTCTAAGACCCACGCCCGTGAGTCTGTTTCACTGTTGATAAACGACTGTCCCTGCGAGTCTGTTCTTCGTGTTCTTGGTGTTCTTCATCATCAGCAGGAGCAGAAACAGAGTTTCATCAACTCTTGATTTCTCGCTCCTGAGCTCTCCTATCGACCCCAAACTCTCAACACCCCTTCTAGGACACCCAGGGAACCTATTTATACCCAACGGCGACAAGAAATCACGCTCATTAACTCTCCATGATCCTCCATTACTCGGTGTTAAAAGAAAATATTTTCCGAATATTTTCTTCCCTGAAATGATTCTCCACGCGTAAACAATTTCTGATACTCC
>NW_020638196.1:0-231 GCF_003573695.1 Papaver somniferum
AAATGACAGTGTAATAAACCAAGGCCTAAGCCAAAGGCAGTGATGTGAAGAAAACAGTGAAGTAGAAATAAGAAAACAATGAAGACAAGAGGATGATCACTAGGACATTAAATCCACCATTAACCTAAGGGATATTCTAATCACAGCTAAAATAATTACCAAAGTGCTAATTGTCTGATTAAAGCACAACTAGTCTAAGGGCTTAGCAACACTGAACATGAGCTGCACATG
>NW_020638196.1:431-618 GCF_003573695.1 Papaver somniferum
ATGTTTCAAAATATGAACAAAATTATAATACAACATATGAAGAGGATCATGTTGAGTAGAGAAAAAGGAAAGAGAATACCCGATTTCGGCGAAAGCAATATTAGAACTCCGCTATTCAAGGAAAGAATCCAACATATGTCAGCCGAGATCATATTGGATTAGCAAAATATATACAAAAGGAACAAAA
>NW_020638196.1:818-1000 GCF_003573695.1 Papaver somniferum
AAAAATATTTATTCTTGAAAACAATGAAAATACAGAATATGGGATAAAATGTAGAATTAATGCACAAAGGATGAGTTAAATGCCAACAAAAAGGGATAAATATATACAATATTTGGCACTCATCAATCAGCCAAGATAGGATTGGCCACACGACTTCTAAACCCTAATTTAAATCAACGGTA
>NW_020638197.1:0-505 GCF_003573695.1 Papaver somniferum
ATAAACCCTAGATTTTATTCCGTCTTAAGATATGAAATCAAGGTGAACAAGAATAAATTGATAATACGGTCTTATATTCCCGAAGAACAGCCTAGATTAATCAATCACCTCTCTACAATCCTTCCTGACTACACATGCGGTTTGTCGAGGAATCACAAACAGTGAGACGAAGATGTTTGTGACTTCTTTATCTTGCCTATCGGAGAGCTCTCACGATCTCAACCCAATCAAAGATTGGACTCGTACGATAGAAGTTGAAAGATCAGATCACACAACTACGATAAAAGTAGTATCGGCCTGGTTTCACAATCCCAATGAAGTATTTAAGTCGTTAACCTGATTTTAGAAAAGAAAACAAAAGGCTAAAGGAGAATCGACTCTAGCGAGCGCACTAGTATCACACAGACGTGTGGGGTTTAGTTTTGCACAATGCTAGATGTCTCCTTTATATAGTCTTCAAATCATGGTTTTGCCTCAGTTACAAAGCAATCCAAATTCACCGTTA
>NW_020638198.1:0-395 GCF_003573695.1 Papaver somniferum
TTTTTTTCTTCTCTGCCGTTGAAACAATAATCACCTCTGTCAGTGTTTGTACGCGTCTGTTAGCTATAAAATAGCCACCAAACTCTTCCTATGACTTGAACAGGACCAAATACATGATTATCCAGCGTAAAACTCTCCCAAAATCTCCACAAAATCTTTGAAAGTGCACAACAGGACATGTCTCTCTGTTTTAACTTTGATTGCTTCTCCCGGATATTCTAGCCCAATTAAGCCCATGAAATCATCCATACTAGAATTTTATATCCATATCACATCCATCCCATGAGAATCAGTGATTGAATCTCATTAAAACTCGTCCGAAAATCCAACCCTAAATCTGTCTGGTGAAAGAAAATTTTCCCGCCAAAATTTGTTCTCAAACGGTGAAGGTGACC
>NW_020638198.1:595-948 GCF_003573695.1 Papaver somniferum
TCGTCAAAAACTAAGTTATTCATTTCTGCTAACTTACGTGTTGACTCAGCTAATTTACGTGTTGACTCTAGTAAAGAGGAATTATCAGAAGGATCATAAAAGGACTACTTTTCAATAGTTTGATTGTATCCTCTAGAGACGAAGAACTAGTACTATAATCTTCTTTCTCGTAAGACTGATGCGCGTGCGGATAGTAATTAGGCTCACCATGGTATGAACCATAACCTTGAAAAGGTTGGCGTCCCCAGTCACTATTCTCACTATGGTCATAATACTGATGATGTCCATATTCAAATTCAGGTCGATATTCATTGTATTGGCTTCTATCATACCAGTTCGACATTCTTAATTGC
>NW_020638199.1:0-115 GCF_003573695.1 Papaver somniferum
TGTACATTCTTTACTTAGCTTTTGAGCCAATCATGAATAGATCTTTTTCTACAGTTGGGGAGTACAACAAATCCCTTAGAGAACTTGCATATGGACAAACTTCACGTTATGAACC
>NW_020638199.1:315-592 GCF_003573695.1 Papaver somniferum
AGTCACAATCTGATGGCCTTCCACCCAACCTAGATTTGGTTTGTACCAATATTGTAAAACCAATTTTTCTGAGAATGCCTAATCTAGGTTTGGAACTGTGTGCTTCCCAAGTCCTCTTGGACCATTTTGCATCTAAATATAATATCTTTGAGGAATCACAGTTGGAAATGGCATGTTTGCCCGTCCATAGCAAAGTACACTTTGAGTTAGATCTTGTGCATGAGGAACCCCCAAAACTGCGCGATTTTGTTTTCAAAATTATATCTTCTGTAAAATC
>NW_020638199.1:792-1000 GCF_003573695.1 Papaver somniferum
CAGTCTCTGTGGATCGACCCGTACTTGCACGAGCTACAACCGACGACCGTGCACTTGCGGTATTACTGTAGGCCCGTTTCATTTCGCTTCAATTTTATACGCTTTCCCGGGCCCACCATATTATCAACCGATTGTGTGTGGTTTTCGAGGAACAACTAGTTTCTTTTGAACGAAATAGTCGTTGGAGTATAATCGGTAGTTAGATAAA
>NW_020638200.1:0-422 GCF_003573695.1 Papaver somniferum
TGACCGTGAGCATACATCCAAAGTCGGTAAGGATGTTTCCTTTAAAGCACAAAAGAACACTAAATTACTTGTCAAAGGTAAGAGTGTTCATGTCTCTGAGGATGATTTTTCGGATGAAGATCTTGACAAATCAGTCTCCTTGATCACAAGAAAGTTTAGAGATCTTCTGTCGAAGAGAAGTAAACTATTTTCAAGAGACAAACCTCACAGTCACGTACCTACTAAAAACAGGGATGCTGACGAGGACATGCCTCAGTGCTTTAAGTGTAAGGGTTTTGGCCATTTTGCTAACGAATACCCAAATCGCAGAAAATACACTGGGAACAAAGGTCTAGCTGTAACACTTGATGAAATGTCTGAAACCTATGATTCCGATGAAGATAGGAAATCAAGTGTAGGGCTTCTTTGTGAAAACATCGATT
>NW_020638200.1:622-1000 GCF_003573695.1 Papaver somniferum
TTTAGTTGTGTATTCCAATTATATTAATCATGGGTTTTCTTGTGATTAATTTGGTTGAGTTTTGGATATAAAAAATCATTTCTACGGTTTTTGGTGTCCAATTAAAAAAAATCCTTCTTTTGTTTCGAAATTAAGGTTGTTATTGCTGTTCTTTCGGGAATGACATCAAATGGGGGAGAGTTCTTTTGAACTTGTGCTTAATGGCAATAACTTGCGGGGTGTGCGGCTGTGGAATTTTATAGGGGTTCTCTTGTATCTTAAAACTCCTTGATGAATGCATTTAGCTTCATCTTTATGATTGCATCTAAATTAAGTTGGTATGTATTTTTCTTTTAGTCTATAAAATGTCTCTTGTGGAAATTTCATTATGATCCCGTT
>NW_020638201.1:0-466 GCF_003573695.1 Papaver somniferum
CGAATGTGTGGATGTGGGACCCACAGAAAGTAGCATGTGATGCTAGATTAAATAACTAAGTTATTTAGGAAGTCGATATTTATGAAATATCGTGTGTATTCTATGCAGGTAATGCATCGAATATATTCATCATGTATGAAGCATCGTTGTTTTAAGGCTTAACGGAGTAAGTCACGAATTTAAGCGTCTTAAAATAGCATCACGTCCATCCATCTTCGAGTGATCGTTTGGAGGCTATACATGCAAGCCCTGATTTGGCCGATCACCCCATGTGGAAGAGTAGTGGACGGTGATCGTGGTGATGCCTCACTGGTAACCTAACTCCTGTCTTAGGCTGTCCGTTCAAGCTGGCGAAGTTGGACGGACGAGATGACTTGCGACCCACATCTGCGACCGTCAGATTAGGGTTTAGGAGGTGCGCAAGTACCTTCTTTCAGCTTGGTCGAATCCATGCATGGGAGATGTT
>NW_020638201.1:477-1000 GCF_003573695.1 Papaver somniferum
GGAGGTGCGCAAGTACCTTCTTTCAGCTTGGTCGAATCCATGCATGGGAGATGTTTTTGGAAAGACCGACCGGGCATGCGTGTAGACGGCTTTACGGTGTACACGTCTGTACCTCATTGTCCCATGGATATGTGATCTAAGCCACTCGAATTGTCCGGCAAAGTTGAGTGGTCGAGATCGGTTTGCAATTGGAACCGCGCGACCATGCCTAGTTTGGGCGCACGAATCGAGGCATCTAGCCATGGTCGGCCTTGGCCGATTGGTCACGCATGTAGACGGGCCGACGATGATTGTGTTGACATGCTTGGTACCCTTTGAGTCTACATCTACACCCTCTATCTATGCCTGCGAAGATGGATGGTCGCGACTGATTTGCGACATATGTGATATGCCGCAAACCCTAATTAGGGTTTCATGTCCACACTACTTTGGCTGGATGAATTGGCAAGCTACGCTCTTCTTTTGGGGAGG
The DNA here is from genome assembly GCF_003573695.1 of Papaver somniferum. Classification (NCBI taxonomy): domain Eukaryota; kingdom Viridiplantae; phylum Streptophyta; class Magnoliopsida; order Ranunculales; family Papaveraceae; genus Papaver; species Papaver somniferum. Next base: position 949 of record NW_020638201.1, read on the forward strand.
CCGACCATGTGGGGACCACATTGGGCCGATGGTGAACATGACAATACCTGCC
>NW_020638202.1:0-304 GCF_003573695.1 Papaver somniferum
GAATAGAAATAGACTTCTGAGTGATAGATGAGCTCAAGTCTCCACATACCTTTTGTTGATGAAGTTCCACAAGCTCCCCTTAGTAATTTTTCGTATGTCCGAAGACTCTTTGAAATTGCGTTTGTTTACATTTTCTCTAAAGGAAAGGGCCAAAACATGGTTTTACGGTTTGAGACCACAATCAATCAACACTTGGGACCAACTCACAGATCTATTTTTCAAAAAATTCTTTCCACATCATAGGACCATCGCTATTCGTCAAAGTATCAATTGTTTTGTCCAATTGGATGAGGAAACTGTTTTT
>NW_020638202.1:504-1000 GCF_003573695.1 Papaver somniferum
TTATTAGGAGTCTTAGTCTAGATATTTAGGCACCCTGATTCTAGCACAATTCACATAGTGATAAGAAATTTGCACGCGCACGATCTACCAATACATGTATGGCCTCGATCTTCAAGGTGTTTGATAGGAAGTTACGATTGCCAATCACTTTAGAATACTGAACGAAACTTGACTAGCTTGTTCTTTGGTTGGTTGGGATAGAAGGTGGAGGTTACATTAAGAAAGACAACCATCGAATTTAACTGGGTGCATCAAAAAGGGCTACCTCTTGCAAAGTGTCATGTAATTTTTTGTTTCTTTTTCCTTATGTATCAAAAGTGATCTTTAAAAAAAAAAAAAAAAAAAACGATGTATATTCAGAAAAAAAGAAAATATCAGAAAAATACAAAAAAATCAAGTGTTTATCAATTCCATTCTCTCTTGTTCCAAAAATAAAAGAGAGTAGTCAATGTAAATAAGAGTCATGTAAATAGTCATTTTGTTGTTTCATTGTAAT
>NW_020638203.1:0-339 GCF_003573695.1 Papaver somniferum
AAGTGTTGCTCATGTGATGAATTGTTGAATATTTGATCGTCTGAGGATGTGTTGCTCATCTGATGGATTATTGGCAGCGTACCAAAAATATTAATTAGAATACTGGTCGTTGAACCGAGCATAATTAATAAAATTAATGACCATGAGATCATCGTAAAATTATTAAGGTTGGAATCTGGAATGTGATCCTTGGATTCAAAAACCCTAATTTGATCAATTGATGATCAATTCATGGTTCGTCAGAAGTTTAACCATGGGACGAAGGAGGGAGCGACTACATGGGACCGTGGATCAACCATGTAGTCTCCATATTCTCACGTGAGCAAATACAAAAAACTC
>NW_020638203.1:436-926 GCF_003573695.1 Papaver somniferum
TTGGTGAAAGAATGATTAAATGCTGGTTTAATCATTTATTCGAAAATGCTCGTCTGAGCCTTAGGTGAGAAAACCTAATTAATTATGACGGAGTGAGGGACCGACCATGGGGTCATGAAACCTCCCCTTGGTAGTCCTGTGACTGCCTGATGATCACTTCATGAAAATACAAAGTGTTTGGAAGAGTCTTGGACCTAATACGTGCAATTGTGCAAATTAGGTCAAAACTATGAAACTTGATGGGACCGGATTCTATAAGCCAAAGAGCCAATCTTGGTCGTTCAAGATAGCGTGCTCGTGTCCCCAAGGCGTCCGCGTCTCAGTTCTGAGAATTTTGATATTTTCTGGCGTGCAATTGAGCATCCATTCGAGAAAATATGTCAAAATTAGGGTTTCGACGAAACTGAGGAAAACACCATGAGATGATGGAAAATAATTAAAAAATAAGGAATAAGGAGGTGTGGGACCACCGAGGCCAAGGCATGGTCGG
>NW_020638204.1:0-709 GCF_003573695.1 Papaver somniferum
CAACAACCAAAAGGTCGGATATTCTAATTGATTGAACAACGCACAACCTGTGATATTTCAATTATATAACAAAATATAATGCGGAAAAGAAATAACACATACACCAGAATTTTGTTAACGAGGAAACCGCAAATGCAGAAAACCCCGGGACCCAGTCCAGATTGAACACACACTGTATTAAGCCGCTACAGACACTAGCCTACTCCAAATTAACTTTGTTCTGGACTGTAGTTGAACCCCAATCAATCTCACACTGATCCAAGGTACAGTTATGCTCCTACGTCTCTAATCCCAACAAGATACTACATACTTGATTCCCTTAGTTGATCTCACCCACAACTAAGAGTTGCTACGACCCAAAGTCGAAGACTTTAATAAACAAATTTGTATCACATAAAAAAGTCTACGGTAATAGATAAATCCGTCTCCCACGAATATACCTACGAGTTTTGTTCCTTCTTTTGATAAATAAAGGTGAACAAGAACCAATTGATAAACCGGACTTATATTCCCGAAGAACAGCCTAGTATTATCAATCAACTCACAATAATCCTAATCGACGCATCGAAAAAAGATATTTTGGAATCACAAACGATGAGACGAAGTGTTTGTGATTACTTTTATATCTTTCCTATCGGAGATATCAATCTCAAGCCAATTATTACAATTGTACTCGTATGATAGAAACAACAAGCTCAGATCACATAAC
>NW_020638204.1:720-1000 GCF_003573695.1 Papaver somniferum
CCAATTATTACAATTGTACTCGTACGATAGAAACAACAAGATCAGATCACATAACTACGAGAAAGTAGTATCGGTCTGGCTTCACAATCCCAATGAAGTCTTTAAGTCGTTAACCTGGTTTAGAAGAAGAAACCAAAGGTTAAAGGAGAATCGACTCTAGCTTACAACTAGTATCACACAGTGTGGGGATTAGGTTTCCCACTTGCTAGAGCTCTCCCTTATATAGTCTTTCAAATCAGGGTTTGCAATCAATGTTAGCTTGGTAACAAAGCATTCAATA
>NW_020638205.1:0-232 GCF_003573695.1 Papaver somniferum
TGGGCCAACCGGTCGTGCCTTGTCCCAACCGACCCCACACTTCACGGTTCCTGATTATTTTATTATTATTATTTTTTTCTAATTTCATGAGAAAACTCCTTGATTTCATGGTATTTTACACAAATCACCAATTAATAATAAAATAAAATAAATTATGAAAACTTGCGGGACCGGGCCCTGGCCCTGGTCGGCCAGTCATTCCCTAGCCGGTCCCACACGCCACTTTGTTTTA
>NW_020638205.1:243-588 GCF_003573695.1 Papaver somniferum
GCCGGCCGGCCATGCCCTAGCCGGTCCCACACGCCACTTTGTTTTATTATTATTTTTATTTTCCTTGAATTCATCAAATTCCTTGATTTCATGGTATTTCTCTCAAATTAGGAAAAATTCCCTCAAATCATGAAAAAATACCTAAAAAAATATAAAAATTATGAAAACTCATGGGACCGGCCCCTATCCGGCCGGCCGTGCCTCCACGGTCCCATACGCCCTTGTTTTTATTAATTTAATATTTTTTGCTTCCCTGAACTCATGAAAACTCCTTCAATTCATGGAAACTCCCTAAATTCATCAAATTTCTCAAAATTCATGAATTTTTCATAAAATCATCAAAAT
>NW_020638205.1:788-1000 GCF_003573695.1 Papaver somniferum
ATTTCATGTTCAACTCATCAAATACATGGACTCATCGTCCCATGAAGTCAACAACTGACTAACTAAAATCACGTCTGCCCTACAGACTCCACGATCACACGAGACATCAATCGTGTCATTTGGGGGGATATAAACTAGGGTTTTGGTCTGGCGGTCTACGGCACGTGTGTTCAAACACACGATGGAATGTGAGCAAGTCGTGCAATCAGTTG
>NW_020638206.1:0-375 GCF_003573695.1 Papaver somniferum
CTCTGAGAATTAGAGATTCACAGTTCTTCAGAGTTCACTTCTCAGAGAATTAGAGAAACGAACGAAAGGGAATTATCTAGGTTTTTCTTTTTCTTATACCACGCGTAGAGAAGTTAGAACATGTATAGAGTATAGAAGTTGGGGAGACAGACACGTATAGGACTCATGGGAGGGGCGACGCCACGTGTCTTCACAAGTTACCCAGGGCGGGTTGACGGGCTGAACCCGCGGTTTTGGCGGGACGGGCCGGGTTAACCCGTTTGTGCACGGGCCTGCAATTTACCAACCCTAACCCGGCTTGTTTAGAAACCAGCCGAGCCGGGTTAGGGTTTTTACGGGCCGGGCCGGGTGAACCCGCGGGTTTTGGGCTTGTTT
>NW_020638206.1:386-1000 GCF_003573695.1 Papaver somniferum
TTTTACGGGCCGGGCCGGGTGAACCCGCGGATTTTGGGCTTGTTTGCCAGCTCTAATTCTGATGAATGGTTATTTAATAATTTTAGTCACAACACTCGAAGAATGAATGTGATTGATCTCAAAAAATATCAGAAAGTTTGGATTGCCCTATGGCATATACGGAAAAACAAGTGTGCTATGATATTTGATCATCAACAGGTTAATGTTTTTCATTTTTCTAACAGAATTTAAGCTTTCTATAATGATTGGATGTACTATCCAACAAGATATAACAAAACCACAAATGCTTGCATTGTAACAAACAAGGAAGTATGGAAACCACCTACTTAGAATTCCTGCAACTAAACTTTAACGCATTTTTTGATTCAGTAACTACGAAAACATGGCTAGAACTATTCTTTCGAAATATTGCAGGCGAGCAACATGGAGTTGGATGCAAACCATGTAGAACTGTAGATGCTGAGAAAGCAGAAGCACTTACAGTATATGAAGGAATTAAGTGGGCAAAGAATATGAGAGTCATAAAGTTACACATTAAAGGGGACTGTCAAAATGTTATTTCAGTCATTAATAGAAACATAAATGATTAGGACTACAAATAGCCACATCATTGA
>NW_020638207.1:0-459 GCF_003573695.1 Papaver somniferum
ACTTTGGCAGAGTTGGCTCAAATCCTATAGGTCCATACCAGGAACATGGACCTGATGAAGGAGACGATAAACCACATCCTCGACTTTCTCATCAAATTAACATCTGAGTGAGGCGGTTTCTCCGCGCTAGAAGTCTCAATACCGGGGACTGAAGCGTCATCTGACCCTCGAATCAACAACTTCACCACATACGATAAGCCGGTGGAACAAGAGGTCACACATTTGATCGAAAATCTATGTGAACTCCTGCACTTCTCCAGGGATCAGCGCACAGACACATTTTTCAGCACTCAACCAGATATCATCCAGCGTGCAAATAACGCCACCAACACCATCAGTTGAAGAAGTCTCCCTAGTGCATGAGCATTCGATCGACAACATCTCTTTTGGAGAAGAAGATCGCATGACGGATGAAGGACACAATCGAGCATTGTATGTCACTGGTTTCATCAAAGGCAC
>NW_020638207.1:469-1000 GCF_003573695.1 Papaver somniferum
GCATTCGATCGACAACATCTCTTTTGGAGAAGAAGATCGCATGACGTATGAAGGACACAATAGAGCATTGTATGTCACTGGTTTCATCAAAGGCACTGAATTTAAAAGAGCTCTTGTTGATATCGGTGCTTCTACCAACATTGTCACCATGAAGACTCTCAGGATGGCCAGGTTCCCACAAGGTAAAATCGTTCGCTATCCCATCCTAATGACAGGATTTGAAGGAAGTCAAAGCCATACATATGAATATGCATGCATAGATTTGAGGGTGGGGCCGATTCGATCGAAAGCGAAGTTTCATGTGATCGAGCAAGAACCTGGATACCATATAATACCGGGACGCCCATGGCTCCATGATAATAAGGTGGTTCCTTCAACATACCATCAATGCATGAAGTCCCTGCTCGACAACAAGATCGTTCGCATTCCGGCTTCATCATCTCCTTATGCTCCCGTCTATCATACTGAGTTCCTTGAATCTCAAAAAGGCATCCCGGAACCTCCAAGCAGGATTCACAGTACTCCACTTCC
>NW_020638208.1:0-3518 GCF_003573695.1 Papaver somniferum
TTGTACTCCCTACGCCTCTGATCCCAGCAGGATACTACGCACTTGATTCCCTTAGCTGATCTCAACCACAACTAAGAGTTGCTATGACCCAAAATCGCAGGCTTTGACAATAAACAAATTTGTCTCACACAGACAAGTCTATTAAAGGATCAATCTTTTTCCCACAAATAAACCTTAAAGGTTTTGTTCCGTCTTTTGATAATAATCAAGGTGAACAGAAACCAATTAATAATCTGGTCTTATATTCTCGAAGAACAGCCTGGAGTCATCAATCAACTCACAACAATCTTAATCGTATGGTAGCGAAACAAGATGTTGCGGAATTACAAACAATGAGAGGAACATGTTTGTGATTACTTTTTATATCTTTCCTATCAGAGATATCAATCTCAAACCAATCAATCTGATTGTACTCGTACGATAAAATATGCAAGATCAAATCACACAACTACGATAAAACTAGTATCGGTCTGGCTTCACAATCCCAATGAAGTCTTTAATTCGTTAACCTGGTTTTAGAAGAAGAAAACCAAAGGTTAAAGGAGAATCGACTCTATCACGCAAACTAGTATTACACGTGAGATGTGGGGATTAGTTTTGCACAATACTAGATGTCTCCTTTATATAGTCTTTCAAATCAGGGTTTGTAATCAATGATAGCTTAGTAAAAAAGCAATCAGTATCCACCGTTAGATGAAAACCTGATTTAGATTCAAGCTAATATTTTTCAACCGTTAGATCGAAAACTTAGCTTGTTACACACACTTGACAGTGCACTCTTCTAGGTTTGTTAACCGTACCCAAATGTATGCACTTGTTGGTTCAACAATAGTTAACCAAATGGTTAGCCATATGAGCATTTCATATCAACCATGTTCTTCTTCACCATAACTAGTTTAAATGACTTTAAATGAACTAGTTAGAGAGTTGTTCAATTGAAAGGAAATCTCATGTACTACACAAGACACAATTGAAGCAAAGATGATTTGATTCACTTGAATCGGTTCATGAACTATTAGAGCCACGGTTTGCAAACTGCATTCCTTAGTTTTTTTAAGTTTAAGTTCATAAATCATCTTCAGATATATAAACTTTTCAAGTTCGCAGACTAGGTTCTGTGGACTTAAGTTACCGGGAAGAGTTTACAAACTCCAGCAGAAATTCTGGGTACGAGAACTTTGCCGGTTCACGGACTGGATTCGCGGACTTAGTTTCACGCAACTAGTTTATTCACTCCAGCATAAATTCTCGGGTTTGAGAACTTCGGCAGTTCGAGGACTGAGTTCGCTAACTTGGCTCACGCCATTCTTCCGGTTCTCTTGATCAACAAAGTTCGCAAACTTTGGTTCAAGGAATAGGATGTATACATAAATGTGTTTCCACAACAATGCTTATGTCCACCATTGGTTATGTAATATAAACTCTCATTTCAATCATTGAAACATTCTTAGAGGATGTTATACAGTTGTTACACCATTTCTCGTCAAAGCAATTTTCAAGATGATTGAAACATATCATGACTTTCATCACATGGTAAAGATAAACTTGGTTAAAGAGAAAAGCTTACCAACTCATATTTCGAGATATAGATAGGCGAGGTATACTCGTCTCTAAATACCAAACGTGTATAATCAAAGTCTATATATATAGCATACGACTTCTTGTCTCAAAGAGTAGAAGATAGAGTAGATAGACTTTTGAGTGATAGATAAGTTCAAGTCTTCACATACCTTTTTGTCGAGAAGTTCCACCAGTTCCTTGAGTAGTTCTTCTACTTCTATGATGAATCTCCATGAAGTCCTTGAACTCAACTACACTTTCTATCCTAGTCCGGGACTTAGCTATAATAAACTAGAAATCAAGACTTATATTTTTGATCACTAACATTGACAAACATGCTTGAGATAGCAACGCATGCGAGTTCGACCGAGCAATGCTCTAACAATCTCCCCCTTTGTCAATTTTACTGACAAAAATATCAATACGTATGGAATACAAAAACGATAAAGAAACTTTAGTAGCTCCTATTCCACATGTCTAATCTTCAACATTCCTCGAAATCTTCGTCACTTCCAAATACTCCAATGATCCCAAAGATTGTAAGTTTAGAATCACTGTTGTTGAAGATCCGTATCTATAACAATGAGAAAACGTAGTTCTCGATCATTGTTATACGGTGTCATAGTATTATTACACAGCGTCAAAGTTCAATTGTATCACAACTTAAACAATAATACTATGGTGATATGTATCACTCCCCCTTAGTCAATACTCCATCTCACATGGAAACCACTCCCCCTTACACAATGATCCGGAAACCATATGTATTTGTAGTATGAACTACATATTAATTCTCCACCTTTCTGTCAATAAAATTGCAAAGGTACAAGAACGGGATCATAATGAAATTTTCGAGAGAGACATTTCATGACAAAAGGAAAATACATACCAACTAATTTAGATGCAATCATAAAGCCGAAGCTAAATGCATTCATCAAGGAGTTTAAAGATACAAGATAACCCCTCTAAAATTCCACAGTCGTACACCCCTCAAGATATGACTATTAAGCAAAATTTCAAAAGAATTGTCCCCCATTTAATGTCATTCCCGAAAGAACAGAAGGATTTTTATTGGACAAAAAAAACCATGAGAATGATATCCTATATTCAAAAACTCAATCAAATTAATCACAAGTAAACTCATGATTAATTTAATAGGAATTCACAATCAAATTAAACACAAAAAGTGATCAATTCAATTGATTGTGCTCAACATAAGAGAACTTATGGAGACACGAAAATACTCAGCTAGATTAATTACAATAGAACCCATAATTAATCTAATTGGAATACACAACCAAACTAATCACAAAAGTAATCAATTTAATTGTCATTTGTTTTGCTCGACATAAGAAAACTTACGGAGCAATAACTAAATAACCAAACAAGATGAATAATTTAGTTCAATATGCTCGACATAACATATCTTACGGAACAACAACTAAGCTAAAAAATCAACTTGGTTGTATAGTTCTCAACATAAGATACATCACGGAGCCTCACAGTAATACATAAAATATGGATCAGGGATGATCTATACTGCAGAATGCACAAGGATTCATTCTATTTTCCACCTTTATTTGCATAACGATATTAATAGACATAATCCTTGAGAACAAAAGATTTTAACCTGTATTTCATCAAATATTTGACAATATAGGCTTAACTTTTGTATTTGTCAAAATTCCATTCATTCTTTTACCAGTACGTGAATACCAATCATGAACGACTTTACTTTTGACAAAGTATGTGACAAACATAGTTCACGGACGTAAACACCAATATCCCATAACAAATTGCAATATAACAAATCATAAAGATTAATACTGCAAAACATCATCCTCCAAATATTTTTAGAATTTAAACCAATAAACCTAAAAAAAAAAGATGAAAAATAATAGCTATGTGTAGTCACAATCATTGATATTCCAAGCATATTCTTCTAACTAAATCAAAAA
>NW_020638209.1:0-131 GCF_003573695.1 Papaver somniferum
TAGTATAGAGCGATAACGTCTTCAGGAACAAACAACGAGTTTACCCTGACTATATAAAATATATGACTTACCGACAAGCTCATATCGGGATGATTAATGCTCCTAGACAGCTTGCTCTGCTAGTATAGAGC
>NW_020638209.1:152-521 GCF_003573695.1 Papaver somniferum
CTTCCATGAACTCATGAAAACTCCTTCAATTCATGGAAACTCCCTAAATTCATCAAATTTCTCAAAATTCATGAATTTTTCATAAAATCATCAAAATATTATAAAATTAACGAAAAGGCACCACGGGACCGTGGTCACGATCGGCTGACCATGCCTTGACCACGACGGTCCCACGTCTCCTCATTCCTTATTTTATAATTATTTTTCATCATCTCATGGTGTTTTCCTCAGTTTCGTCGAAACCCTAATTTTGGCATATTTTCTCGAATGGATGCTCAATTGCACGCCAGAAAATATCAAAATTCTCAGGACTGAGACGCGGACGCCTTGGGGACACGAGCACGCTATCTTGACCGACCAAGATTGGCT
>NW_020638209.1:721-1000 GCF_003573695.1 Papaver somniferum
AAAATATCAAAATTCTCAGGACTGAGACGCGGACGCCTTGGGGATACGAGCACGATATCTTGACCGACGAAGATTGACTCTTTGGCTCACGGAAGCCAGTCCCATCAATTTTCACAGTTTTGACCTAATTTACACAATTGCTCGTATTAGGTCCAAAACTCTCCCAAACACTTTGGATTTTCATGAAGTGATCGTCAGGCGGTCACGGGACAACCCAGGGCCGGTTTCATGACTCCATGGTCGGTCCCTCGCCTCGTCATAATTAATTAGGTTTTCTCA
>NW_020638210.1:0-533 GCF_003573695.1 Papaver somniferum
AGACTTTATTGGGATTGTGAAGCCAGACCGATACTACTTTTATCGTAGTTGTGTGATTTGATATTGCATATTATATCGTACGAGTACAATCTATTGATTGACTTGAGATCGTGAGAGTTCTCCGATAGGTAAGATAAAGAATTCACAAACATCTTCGTCTCACTGTAGATGGTGGATTTTCGACAAGGGATAAAATCGTAAACTCATAATTATACGAATCTCTGATCCAGCAATCAGACGTGAGTATTGAGACACGGGTCTCTCATCGAATTCTCAACGGAGAGTACTTTCTCTCAGAGTACATGTAGATGTGTATTCTCACGACTAGACAACAACATATCTCATGAATACTGAACACTTTCAGTGATTATTTCTATATAGTATCACGAGATGGACGGCTCCTAGATAGCTTGCTCTGCTAGTATAGAGCGATAACGTCTTCAGGAACAAACAACGAGTTTACCCTGACTATATAAATGATAGGACTTATCGACAAGCTCATATCTGGATAATTAATGCTCCTAGACAGCTTG
>NW_020638210.1:544-898 GCF_003573695.1 Papaver somniferum
TGACTATATAAAGGATATGACTTACCGACAAGCTCATATCGGGATAATTAATGCTCCTAGACAGCTTGCTCTGCTAGTATAGAGCCACAAAGTTAATTATTCCTAATTAAGATTAATTCTGTCGTGACATTCACTACTGAATTCCCAGAATAATCTATTATTGCTCCTATTTCATGGTCGAATCCACGACTGGTCCCATGGAGTGGCAATAACAATTGCACCTATTCTATGGTCGAATCCTTGACTGGTCCCATGAAATGGCAATAACAATTGTTCTGATTCTATGATCGAATCCACGGCTTGATCTCATAGAATAGCAATAACTATATTATCTTATTACTCTGATTTAATGAT
>NW_020638211.1:0-402 GCF_003573695.1 Papaver somniferum
CACGACTGGTCCCATGGAATGGCAATAACAATTGCTCCTATTCCATGGTCGAATCCACGACTGGTCCCATGGAGTGGCAATAACAATTGCACCTATTCTATGGTCGAATCCTTGACTGGTCCCATGAAATGGCAATAACAATTGTTCTGATTCTATGATCGAATCCACGGCTTGATCTCATAGAATAGCAATAACTATATTATCTTATTACTCTGATTTCATGATCGAATCCACAACTGGTCTCATAAATGGTAATAGATAAATCTTAATTACTTCGATTTTATGGTCGAATCTACGATCCCATGGAATGGTAATGCTCACTTTATTATTCTGAATTCGTAGACGAATCCTCAGCTGATCTTATGAATTAATAATAAACATTTTATTACTCAGTTTTGTGAA
>NW_020638211.1:602-1503 GCF_003573695.1 Papaver somniferum
GCGTACCAAAAATATTAATTAGAATACTGGTCGTTGAACCGAGCATAATTAATAAAATTAATGACCATGAGGTCGTCGTAAAATTATTAAGGTTGAAATCTGGAATGATGATCCTTGGATTAAGAAACCCTAATTTGATCAATTGATGATCAATTCATGGTTCGTTAGAAGTTTAACCATAGGACGAAGGAGGGAGCGACTACATGGGACCGTGTATCAACCATGTAGTGTCCATATGCTCACGTGAGCAAATACGAAGAACTCCTGAAAAGTTGACGATTTGTTGATGGAAGAATGATTAAATGCTGGCTTAATGATTTATTCAAAAATGCTAGTCTGAGCCTTAGGTGAGAAAACCTAATTAATTATGACGAGGCGAGGGACCAACCATGGAGTCATGAAACCGGTCCTGGGTTGTCACGTGACCGCCTAACGATCACTTCATGAAAATCCAAAGTGTTTGGAAGAGTTTTGGACCTAATACGAGCAATTGTGCAAATTAGGTCAAAACTGTGAAAATTGATGGGTCCGGATTATGTGAGCCAAAAAGCCAATCTTGGTCGGTCAAGATAGCGTGCTTGTGTCCCCAAGGCGTTTGTGTCTCAGTCCTGAGAATTTTGATATTTTCTGGCGTGCAATTGAGCATCCATTCGAGAAAATATGCTAAAATTAGGGTTTCGACGAAACTGAGGAAAACACCATGAGATGATGAAAAATAATTATAAAATAAGGAATGAGGAGGCGTGGGACCGCCGTGGTCAAGGCATGGTCGGACGGTCATGACCACGGTCCCGTGGTGCCTTTTCCTTAATTTTATAATATTTTGATGATTTTATGAAAAATTCATGAATTTTGAGAAATTTGATGAATTTAGGGAGTTTCCATGAATTGAAGGAGTTTT
>NW_020638211.1:1514-2000 GCF_003573695.1 Papaver somniferum
TGATTTTATGAAAAATTCATGAATTTTGAGAAATTTGATGAATTTAGGGAGTTTCCATGAATTGAATGAGTTTTCATGAGTTCATGGAAGCAAAATATTAAAATAATAAAAACACGAGTGTGTGGGACCATGGAGGCATGGCCGGTCGGCTATGACCCGGTCCCACGAGTTTTTCATAATTTTTTAATATTTTTTGGTATTTTTGATGATTTGAGGGAATTTTTCCTAATTTGAGAGAAATACCATAAAATCAAGGAATTTGATGAATTCAAGGAAAAATAGGATAAATAATAAAGCAAAGGGAGTTTGGGACTGGCTAGGGCATGGCCGGCCGGCTAGTGGCCCGGTCCCACAAGTTTTCATGATTTTATTTTATTTTATTATTATATGATGATTTGTGCAAAAAAAATACCATGAAATCAAGGAGTTTTTTCATGAAATTAGAGAAATAATAATAATAATATTAAAATAATAAGGAACCGTGGG
>NW_020638212.1:0-1000 GCF_003573695.1 Papaver somniferum
AACAGTGATAATTTTCCAAGGGTTATTGTAACGGATAACGATCAAGCCTTAATGCATGCAATAGCGGTAGTGTTTCCGGAAGCCCAAAACTTGCAATGTACGTGGCACATTCAATGCAATCTCAAAACCAATTGCCATCATCATTTCCAAGCTAAAAGACCAAGGAAGGGTACCAAGAGGTCAAAGGAAGAGGATGAGCGCATTAGTAAATTAACAGTGGAAGATCGTAAGGAAGAGGATAGGCTATTTGAAGAAATGTGGAAGGAGGATGGAATAATTTGGAAAATGTTCATGAAAGCATGGGACAAAATTGTTTGGTCGATGACCGAGGAAATTTACGAATGTAACTTGAAGAAATTTGAGGATGAATACGGCACGGACTACCCAAAACCGGTTGAGTATTGTAAAACACAATGGTTAACGATTAAGGAGAGGTTTGTGTTTGCATGGACATATGAATATCGTAACTTCAAGAACGAGGCGACAAGCATTGNNNTTGAATATTGTAAAAAACAATGGTTAACTATTAAGTAGAGGTTTGTGTTTGCATGGACATATGAATATCGTAACTTCAAGAACGAGGCGACAAGCATTGCGGAGGGGTCTCATGGTCGACTAAAGAAAATACTAATTGGTAGTCAAAATGGAGTTGTGTCGATCCAAGAAGCAATCCATGAATTCACCAATCGTGATCTCGTAAAGATTAGGAAATGTATGCAATTTAGTGTACACCAATTCCCGATGGAACATATTAAGGAAAAATTGCTTCTAAGGGGAGTTGTTCATAAAGTTTCAAGATGGGCAATAAATCGCATGATGAAACAATTGAAGTTATATAAAACTTATGATGACGAGAATACGGTTTGTGTTTGCAAGGATATGATAGGTATTGGACTCCCATGTCGTCATAAGTTGGGTAGGTATGTTGAAGTGATTGACATCGATGATATTCACCCATTTTGGAAGCAATTAGATTTCACTCCGAACACCCCGGTAGTTG
>NW_020638213.1:0-362 GCF_003573695.1 Papaver somniferum
TACCTTAATCGTTCAAATACTCAACATAAGGAAAACCTTACGGAACATACGACTACATTAACCAACAGAATATGGTTAGTATAGTCGTTCATATACTCAACACAAGTACTTGTGGAATATATGAAAAAATCAACTAGATTAATTACAAGAGAACCTATAATTAATATAATTGGAATACACAACCAAACTAATCACTGAAGCAATCAATTTAACTGTCAAAAGATTTTGCTCGACAAAAGAAGACTTTCGGAGCAAATAACTAAATAACCAATCAAGATGATTAATTTAGTTCAAGAATGCTCAACATATAACATCTCATGGAACAACCAACAAGGCCAATATTAATCGACATAGTTGTAAGG
>NW_020638213.1:373-1000 GCF_003573695.1 Papaver somniferum
CTTCAACATATAGCATTTCATGGAACAACCAACAAGGCCTATATTAATCGACATAGTTGTAAGGTGATCAACATAAGTTACACAATGGAGCCTTCACGGTAAAACATAACAAAATGGATTAATGAAGATCAATACCGTGGATAACATACAAGGATCTATTCTATTTTACATCACTATTTGCATAACAACATAATAGACTTTATCCTTGTCAAACGAAAGATTTCATCATATTTTCCATCAAATAAATGACTGCATAGGCATAACTTTTGTAATTGTCAAAAGTCTATTCGTCCTTTCATCAATACGAATATCAATTTATGAACGACTTTACTTTTGACACAATATGGGACCTTCAAGTTCACGGACGCAAACAATACATATCCCGTAAAAATATTGCAATACTTCAAAACAGATTAATATTACAATAATATCATCCACCAAATATTTTTAGAATTTAAAATAAACCTAAAAAATAACATAAGAAGATGAAAACAAAAATAGCTATGTGTTGTCACAATCTTCGCTATTCAAAGCACTAGTTATTCTTCCAACTCAAAAGAAGATATACTAGGTATCTGAAAATATCCTCAATTTTCCTTGATAATTTCATCCCTCTGAAATGGTCCA
>NW_020638214.1:0-561 GCF_003573695.1 Papaver somniferum
TTTGTTCTCAGTGTATTTTCTACGATTTGGGCACTCGTTTGCAAAATGACCAAATCCTTTATACTTAAAGCACTGAGGCATATCCTCGTCATCAGTTTCATCTGTGTGCCTGTTTTTAGGAGGAATACGATTATGAGGTTTGACTGATGCTTTAGGCTTACCTCTGAGAATCGTTTACTTCTCTTCAATAGAAGATCTCTAAACTGTCTTGTGATCATTGAGACTGATTTGTCAAGATCTTCATCTGATGAATCCGTCTCAGAGTGATCATCTTCAGAGATATACACATTTTTACTTTTATCAAGTAATTTTGTGTCTTCAAGTGCTTTGAACGCAACATCCTTTGATTTGAACGAATGTTCGTGATCAAAGATCTTGAGCTTCCAAACCAGCGTATTTCTAGAGAGGTTATCAAGGTTATTTCCCTCAACGATGGCATGCTTCTTAGAATCGTATCTAGATGGCAGCGATCTGAGAATTTTCATCACAATGTCCTTTTCAGGAATAGTCTTACCCAATGCAAAAGATGCATTAACAATTTCAGACACTTTGTGATTAAAC
>NW_020638214.1:572-1000 GCF_003573695.1 Papaver somniferum
CAATGTCCTTTTCAGGAATAGTCTTACCCAATGCAAAAGATGCATTAACAATTTCAGACACTTTGTGATTAAAATCATCAAATGAATCTTCATTTGCCATACGAAGGTTTTCCCAATTGGAATTAAGGTTTTGAAGCCTAGCTTCCTTTTCACTGGTATTTCTTTCGAATACGGTTTCTAAGATATCCCACGCATCTTTAGACCTAGTGCAATTTGACACATGGTGCTGAAGATTTGGGGTAATGGCATTATGATGGCATTCAAACCGTCGGATTTTTTCTTCGCAGCAAGTATCTAAGCAGCATCATATTCGCCAATATTTTTTGGAACAGTAATGTTACCTCTGCAACAACGGGAGCATCATAGCCATTAACAACATATACCCATGATTGAAAATCACGCGCTTGAAGACAAGCTCACATAGCAAT
>NW_020638215.1:0-207 GCF_003573695.1 Papaver somniferum
GCTCTGAGATAAAGTACTCTCCGTTGAGAATTCGATGAGAGATCCGTGTCTCAATACTCACGTCTGATTGCTGAATCAGAGCTTCGTATAATTAAGAGTTTACGATTTTAGCCTTTGTCGAAAATCCACCATCTACATTAAGTCCCCTGCTTACTGAGGAAAGCTGTGTTCCTCAGTCAGCATTAAATGGTGATTTTCCAGCCATAA
>NW_020638215.1:218-536 GCF_003573695.1 Papaver somniferum
TAAGACCCGGTCCCACAAGTTTTCATAATTTATTTTATTTTATTATTATTTGATGATTTGTGCAAAAATACCATGAAATCAAGGAGTTTTTTTTATGAAATTAGAGAAATAATAATAATAATAATAATAATAATAATAATAAAATAATAAGGAATCGTGGTTTGTGGGGTCGGTTGGGACCAAGGCATGGCCGGTTGGCCAATGGGCACGCCCCACACTCCTTTCCTTAATTTTATATTATTTTTATGGATTTATGGAAGTACCATGAAACCGAGGAGTTTCCTCAAGACGAAGGAGATTTGATAAAATGAGAGAATT
>NW_020638215.1:547-828 GCF_003573695.1 Papaver somniferum
GTAAGTTGAGACGTTACCGGATTTAGAGAGCATGAGCAAACCACGGCTTGATGAAGGATTCAATGTCATGATTGGAGCGTCGTTTGATGAGCATAAATTGGTGTTGAACCGCTGGTTTGGACGACGAGTCCTTGGTCGATTAGGATTCGCGGGTCGGGCCCAATAAGGAAATCCTTATTTTAGGAATAGACGCTCGTTTGTTCATTAGTTTAAAGAACAAACAAAATATACTTGAGTCTAATGATATAAAGTTTTGTTTATGAGCTTTCACGAAAACCAAA
>NW_020638215.1:839-977 GCF_003573695.1 Papaver somniferum
AAAAAATATAAAACTGGCGTGGGATTGACCACGACACGGTCGGTCGGTCGTGTGTCCGTTCTCCCAGCACCCTGGTCAATACTTTGATTATTTATTATTTTCTTCTCTATTTTGCATAGGTTCATTGTTTCGTTGTAT
>NW_020638216.1:0-590 GCF_003573695.1 Papaver somniferum
GTTCGCATCGCAAAATCCCTCAAGGACGGACGGATACCCTTCGTAATTCAAACAAAAGGTCATTGTGTACTTCAAGTACTTTAGCACTCTATTAAGTGCATCCCAATGTTTCTGCCCTGGATTACAAGTATACCTGCTTAACCTACTCACAACATAAGCAATGTCTGGTCTCGTACAATTCATCAAATACATCAGACTTCCTATGACTCTCGAGTATTCAAGTTGGTTAACACCTACACCCTTATTCTTCATGAGTTTGCAAGAAGAATCATATGGAGTGCAAACAGGTTTACAGTCAAACTGATTATATTTCTTAAGTATGGATTCAACATAATGAGACTGACTCAGACTATAGCCATTAAAAAATTTTCTAATCTTCATCTCTAATATGACATCAGCGGGGCCTAAGTCTTTCATTTCAAAGTTCTCATTCAACATTTTCTTAGTGGTATTAATAACATCCATGTTTGTACCTAGTATAAGCATATCATCAACATACAAGCATACAATCACACAGGCATCCTTGACAAGTTTAGTATAAACACACTTATCAGATTCATTAATTCTAAAACCACTAGAAATCATCACAT
>NW_020638216.1:601-1000 GCF_003573695.1 Papaver somniferum
ATTGACAAGTTTAGTATAAAAACACTCATCAGATTCATTAATTCAAAAACCACTAGAAATCATCACATGATCAAACTTCTCATGTCACTGTTTAGGTGCTTGTTTCAATCCATACAAAGATTTCTTCAGTTTACAAACCTTCTTCTCACAACCTTTAACTACAAAGCCTTCGGGTTGTTCCATATAAATTTCTTCATCTAATTCACCATTCAAAAATGCTATCTTTACATCCATTTGATGTATCTGTAGGTTATGGACAGAAGCTATAGCAATTGACATCCTAATGGAGCTAATTCTACTTACTAGTGAATATGTATCAAAGAAGTCTATACCTTCTATATGTTTATAGCCTTTCGCTACCAACCTAGCCTTGTATTTTTCAATAGTTCCATTTATATT
>NW_020638217.1:0-479 GCF_003573695.1 Papaver somniferum
AACCTAGATCAAATGATTTCGATCATGAGATTTTAAGAGAAACTACTATTTATGGGTTTTCACTCTGTCCTTTTGAAATCATGAGATTTTAAGAGAAACTACTATGTACGGGTTTTCACTTTGTCCTTTTGAACTGTTGGTTTCCTCTCCGTCCAAACAATCGTAGAATATATACATATAAACTTTCAAATAATCGTGTCTTTTGGTTAATCCTGAAAGGTTTTTTTTCCAAAAACACATACCTTTTGTCAACATATACTTTTGTCTTTTAGTTAATTCTGAAAGGGTTTTTCCCCAAAACACATACCTATTTGTCAACAGACCTATATGTTGACAATGTCTTTGTACGCTGATGTGGCTCTTATGGTGCGCTGACGTGGCTCTATAATAATTCAGAATTCTTGAGCATGAATTTGGTGCTGACACATAAGCATAAGTATCCCCTTTATATAAAGAAGTATATATATATATATATATAT
>NW_020638217.1:490-1000 GCF_003573695.1 Papaver somniferum
CCATAATTAATATGGCGTCCAAAATTAGCTTCCTCATGTACGTGGTTGGTTCATCATAATTCCATACTAATACAAGATAATATAGAAAGGAAAGGGAGATTGCTAGTAAATAGATATTGTATGTGCAAGAAGGAATTAGAGACTATAGATTACTTGTTCTTATATTGCTCAGTAACTCGTTTTACATGAGATGTCTTTCTAAATGGATTTGGAGTCGAAAGACATCTAGGAAATGACATGAAGGATGCTACTTATTTGGAACATCTTATCTTATAAATTTTGTTGGAGTTTCTAGACAAACCGCATATCAATAAAATGTTTATCGCAGAGACAAAAGAGGAAGACAAAGACACTCTAAAGATCATACTTATTAGATATTAAGGAAAATATTTTTAACTGGTCTCATCCCTCCAAAGCTCTCAACAACACTAGATTACGCTAGATTTGGAATGTTAGTTTTCGAATGAGAAGAGTTAGCCTGGAGATAATTGCATTGTTGTTGAATCTTTA
>NW_020638218.1:0-320 GCF_003573695.1 Papaver somniferum
CACTATGTAACATTTTCAGCACCTTTTCTCCTTCCTCTCGTGTCAAACATCTGAGTGATGGTCCACTAAAGGATTTTCGGTATAGCAACCCATCTCTTAATTCATAATTCGTTGCTCGGCTTTTTAACTTGTGTGTTTCCAATCTATTTCTTGGTGTTTATCCTTTCGCCAGATATGCATGAAGTTCCATTCTCCAGTCTGGGACATCGTTTATTTGTTCTTCTTTTTCATTATCTATTATCATCACATCTACATCTTCCTCTTCTTTATTTATTGATGGTGACAGAAGTGTTTGTATTTTTATGCATCTCGCAGTTGGA
>NW_020638218.1:331-639 GCF_003573695.1 Papaver somniferum
GCAAACCAAATAGCATTTTCGTATAACAATATAAACCTCTTGGGGCAAAGAAAGCAGTATGTTCTTGATCTTCTTCAGCGAGAGGAATTTGGTTATACCTTTTGTACCCATCTAAAGATGATACCCTATCATTTCTCGTTGCAGATTCCACCATTTGAGGAATATCGGGTAACGGAAAACTATCTTTGGGGCAAGCTTTTGTTGTAGTATTTTTCGTGCGGTAAATAAGAGTTCGTTGCTCGGACTTGAAAAGATTTATAAATAAAAATATATACACAATATTTGTCACAGGATCAAGAGACACTAGG
>NW_020638218.1:650-984 GCF_003573695.1 Papaver somniferum
TCTTTATATTCTGTTTCAGTATTAGTGGATGCAAATTCCAATCTGAATGAAAAAGCCATCTTTATTCCTTCTGGATAAATTAAAACAATTCCAACTCCATTTCCTTCTCCATTTGATGATCCATCTACCAATATTTCACATCTATTTGGTTCTGTTAATAAATCTTTTGGATCTCCATGTTCTTCTTCTATATCCATCATTTTTTCTACTGCTTCATCTTCTTCTAAAGGAAATTCTGCCAAGAAATCCGCAACGACTTGTGATTTTGGTGAAGACAAAATTTCATATTTAATATCAAAGTGGCCTACTTGTGCATTCCATCTCTCTACCCTTC
>NW_020638219.1:0-387 GCF_003573695.1 Papaver somniferum
AACCCATAGGATGAGTATTTCTGTCTTGTTTCTAGCTTTTTCTTGTCTTGTTTTTATTTTTTCTGATTTCTTGTCACTTATCATGTTAGGATTTCCCACCTTGACTTACTTTGGATGACTCAATTTACATTGAGGAAAATGTAAAGTTTAAGTGTGGGGAGTGGTTAAGCGCATTTGCATTGTAAAAATTTCAACTTTTTTGTAAAATAGTGAATAAAAACTCCAACTTTTAGTTAGTTTAGAGTCACATAGTATACATGTCGCTAAGATTACATCGAGATTCTCATAAGAGTGACTGAACTTAGAGATGACAGAGAACATGATCGGGTTTCTTACTTGTATGAGAGTTAAAGTTGGATTTAACCATCGCAGTGGAAAATAAGGTGC
>NW_020638220.1:0-148 GCF_003573695.1 Papaver somniferum
TCCAACGGTGAGAGTCCGAATAACACGTGTCCTCCGGGGCTTTTACCAACTTTTCGAGCTGAATTTTCCAAAAAATGTTTATTTTCCAAAGGTGCCTACAAACACATAAAACACCAAAATTAGTACAAACTCGAGTGCCAACAATATA
>NW_020638220.1:218-528 GCF_003573695.1 Papaver somniferum
CTAGGGCCCGGTCCCACGAGTTTCCCTATTTTTTAATATTTTTAAGTATTTTGATGATTTGAGGGAATTTTTCCTAATTTGAGAGACATACCATGAAATCAAGGAATTGGATGAATTCAAGGAAAACTAATAATAATATAATAATAAAACAAAGGGGCGTGTGGGACCGGCTAGGGCATGGCCGGCCGGCCAAGGCCCGGTCCCACAAGTTTTCATAATTTATTTTATTTTATTATTATTTGATGATTTGTGCAAAAATACCATGAAATCAAGGAGTTTTTTCATGAAATTAGAGAAATAATAATAATAA
>NW_020638220.1:728-1000 GCF_003573695.1 Papaver somniferum
GTGACTGTTAGTGTATCGTCGTTGAATACACCTTCACCATTTGAATCAGGGCTTACTTAGAGGTAGCTCAGACGCCCGGTTGTTGATTATTTATTACTAATTGAGGAATTCAATGGAGAATAATTCACAAAACTGAGTAACAAGATGTTTATTATTAATTCATAGGATCGTCTGAGGATTCGACTACGAATTCAGGATAATAAAGTGAGCATTACCATTCCATGGGATCGTAGATTCGACCATAGAATCAGAGTAATTAAGATTTATCTATT
>NW_020638221.1:0-160 GCF_003573695.1 Papaver somniferum
GCATGATGGTTCCACTTAGATTGTTTCTAGACCAGCTTCTATTCTTTCGAAAAGGAACTCGTTACAATCTGAGCAAACCCCTATGGAATCAATCCGAGTCAAAGTAAGTTGAATCGAGGCGAGGGAAGCTCAGTGGAGATTTGATACCCAAGGCCTCACC
>NW_020638221.1:171-502 GCF_003573695.1 Papaver somniferum
TCGAGGTGAGGGAAGCTCAGTGGAGATTTGATACCCAAGGCCTCACCGGTTACAAGGAGGCGCAGTCACGCATTCAACTCACAGAAACCATCATGAACTTCGAAGTATTCTCAAAATAGTAACCAATATTTTTCGAACGACTTTCCTATTAAGCTCGTTACCTTATCGGTCTCGTTCTAGTCAGAATTTTAGGCTTAGGTCCGTGTTTGATTTCGTTTTCCTAAGGCGGGCAAGAAGAGAACGGTGATGAAATCTGAACCCTTATCTTGTATGGCCAGTCCTTGCCCTTTACTAGGAAATTAAAGAAGCCGTTTTCAAGTCCTCAGCATAT
>NW_020638221.1:702-1000 GCF_003573695.1 Papaver somniferum
GCACAACAGAAAAACCCAGTTGTCTTGCAGGAAACCTTGGATGAGGATGTGCTATGTCTGTTCATTTTTCTGATTTGGTGCAGTTTTCTGATAATTGTGGCAATTTTATTTGCTTTTGTTGACCCATAGTTGTTTCGACTATTGATATATGATTTGAAAGGTAATTAGACATTTTGTGGTATTTGACGTCTGGCTGAAGACTTTAAATTTAGCACTTTTTGGGAGGTAACCCAATCTCATCCAACATGGTAATATCTTTCCTTATCTCTTTTGCTTCAAATGGTAACAGTTTCTCCTT
>NW_020638222.1:0-155 GCF_003573695.1 Papaver somniferum
TTTTTTAGCCAATTTCGCCGCAAAAGCTTATTTTTCCAAGAATACCTACAGGGACATAAAAAGCCATAATAAATATAAAATCGAGCACTAATAATATATACAATTGAGATTATATAAGACACAAAAATGTGCCTATCAAATACCCCCAAACTTAT
>NW_020638222.1:355-794 GCF_003573695.1 Papaver somniferum
ATCTTGTGTCAGATTGAAAGCAGACTAACAAAGCAACCAAAATGCATCTTTCTTCGACTCTCTCACAGTGCCCAGTAGAAACAACGCCTTCTTCGGTATTCAACTGTTGATGATAAACTCTGAAACCTCATAGAACCTTGACAATTAACTCTTCTCTTCGATTTCTTGCTTGACTTATAAATTTCTTCTTCCCTATGGCTTTATTGAACAAAAAGAACGTAATGATGTTTCATTTTATTTTATTTTTTTCATTTCATCTTCTTCTTTTTTTTTTTCATTTTTTTTTTCATTTTTTTTTTCATTCTTTTTTTTTTGGCTAAAATATTACAAGACAAAAATTTACATGGCCATGAGAGAAGGACTTTCAAAACTTGGATCTTCGCAACTTGTGATGTCTTGGTATCATGGATTCTAACAACTTATATCATTTGCTCTTATA
>NW_020638223.1:0-564 GCF_003573695.1 Papaver somniferum
AATACAGAAAAACTCCGGGACCTAGTCCAGGTTGAACATACACTGTATTAAGCTGCTACAGACACTAGCCTACTACAAACTAACTTCGGTCTGGACTGTAGTTGAACCCCAATCAATCTCACACTGATCCAAGGTACAGTTGCGTTCTTTACGTCTCTGATCCCAGCAGGATACTGCGCACTTGATTCCCTTAGCTGATCTCACCCACAACTAAGAGTTGCTACGATCCAAAGTCGAAGACTTTAATAAACAAATCTGTATCACACATAAAAGTCTACAGGAATAGATAAATCTGTCTCCCACATAAATACTGAAAAATCGGGGGTCTAACAACACCACCCAATATTTCGCTTAGCAATCTTTATGGACTAACTCCGAAATACTTTGCTAGAGAATCAACTAGACAGTCAGACTCAATCTAGATAAAAGTATCTCAAGGAGTTAATATCTCTCTCTTGATTTGATTTTTACTCAAGCTAAAATCAATAGCGAGTCTTTATCAAATACAAGGAATAACTTGGACGGTACCAAAGACCAGTCCAAGGATCAATCAATATCAATATA
>NW_020638223.1:642-1000 GCF_003573695.1 Papaver somniferum
AACAACCAAAGGTTGGATTTCCAATTGATGATCACGAACGCACAACCTGTATTATTTCAATTATATAAAATATAATGCGGAAAAGAAATAACACAGACACCAGAAATTTTGTTAACTAGGAAATCGTAAATGCAGAAAAACCCCTGAACCTAGTCCAGATTGAATACACAATGTATTAAACCGCTACAGACACTAGCCTACTCCAAGCTAACTTCGTACTGGACTATAGTTGAACCCCAATCATTCTCCCACCGATCCAAGGTACAGTTGTACTCCTACGCCTCTGATCCCACCAGGATACTGCGTACTTGATTCCCTTAGCTGATTTCATCCACAACCAAGAGTTGATGCAACCCAA
>NW_020638224.1:0-459 GCF_003573695.1 Papaver somniferum
CCCATATCTGTCTGAAGGCCTCCGCCAAAATGAACCTATCCTAATGGATTGAGATACTAGTCTGACTAATATCAACACACTGGCATATACAAGGGTACCAGTGGTCGATAACCTAACTCTAGGTCAACACAACTGGCATATACAAGGGTACCAGTGGTCGACTTTATTGAATTTATTCCTTTTGGTCAAATGGTCTGGTCTCAATTTTTTTTTTCAACTTTTTGGTAACTACCATTTTTTTTTTCATCTCTTTTTTTTTTTTTTTTCAACTTTTTTTTTCTTTTTTTTCATGGTATCTCAATCACTCTAATTCACCCTAGCATTGGTAACAACTTGAATCGTGGGCCCCACCTATCACTTAGAGAAACATAGTTTAAAAACAAAATAAAATAAAAATAGAAGTGAAAAGGACTCAACGAGATATGGTGAAACTATCATGTTATTTCTAACACCTGAGCT
>NW_020638224.1:659-1000 GCF_003573695.1 Papaver somniferum
AAAAATACCAAAGGCGTAAAAGAGAACAAAAATTCTAAAAGAAATAAAATAAATCTAAAACCTAAAACCTAATACAAATCCGCGTCGGCGGCGCCAAAAATTGATGTAGTTTTGAAAGTGGTAATAAAGTTCGTTCAACTCGGATTGTGTAAAGGTTTGATTTAATAACTAAGAATAAAAATACTAAAAATATATTCACAAGGTTGTCACGAATATCGAGAGAGACTGAGACTCAGGATTCCACCAAATTCCATTCATGCGACTCAAATAATAATTCCAATCAATTATAGTTCAAATAATAAAAATATGGACTCTTGTTCTTTGCCAAAAATAGATTTTTG
>NW_020638225.1:0-460 GCF_003573695.1 Papaver somniferum
ATAAGCGATCTTTTAAAGACAACTTTGTTTGGAATTTATTACAATTGTTCATCAACAGCCAAATAACCAAAGATGAGTTGGAAAACACAATCGATGGGTTTAAGAAATTGACTAGCTCTTACAAAAAGGGAGAAAATAAAGGAAGATTCTTTGTACGTGAAGATAAAGCATATGAATCAACTCCTAAAGAAATAATTGTCGTTTTTGTAATGCAAATATTGAAGAACAAAAAACAAAATTTAATAGAGAAAAAAATGTATTCAAAAATTCATGACTTGTACAAGAAGCATTTCTGTTGGATCTAAAGCCACAAAAATATTTAATGTTCAAGTGAAAGAAGCAATTCTAAGTGCAATAGGAAACTAAGAGGAGGAATTAGTCAAACTTTTGGTTTTTTACCCGTGTTATATACAGTTTTCTGTACGAGAATAAGAGGATCAGTAATGTCTTGCAAGTGCCT
>NW_020638225.1:471-1000 GCF_003573695.1 Papaver somniferum
ATATATATATATATATATATATATATATATATATATATATTGATGCACTTTTTATCTTTTAATCAGATAGAAATTCTGGAATTACTGAAATCATTTGTAAATTCTCAAATTATTAAAAATAATTTTTAATTGATTATTAACATTCACGTGTTTGTTTCTCAGTATTGGTACGCCGAGATAAGTAAAAAGTTCATCAACAAAAATGATCATGAAAATATCTTCTCAAGATTTACGAAGTGGAGCATAAAGACAATATCAATAACTATCCACACATTTGACAATTCTTCCTTTGAGATATTATTAAGTTAAATAAGTGGCCTGCAATTGGAATTTGTTTGGATCAAAAGGCAAAATTTTAGCAAGGTAACGTTCTGGAATAGCAAATTAAACAAAATTCGATTACCAATAGAAAGAAATCATGGGGGTAAATTTCTACAGGGTGTAACTATTATGACATATCCTCGTATTAAATTCAAACCGTAAGGTCTGAACTTGAGTTCCTGAGCAAACTCTCAGGTCGAATCCAATA
>NW_020638226.1:0-494 GCF_003573695.1 Papaver somniferum
TAGCGCCATTATGTAGTTGCAGGAAATCCTACACTACACCCCTCATATGATTTCATCAATACTCAACTCATTTTTAGATCTACAATCTTAATTTTATTGATGAATCTTTGAATATTCTTACAAGAAAAGATAAAGGAATCAAGAATAACCTCTGCTCTAGACTTTCTCTCTCCTATTTACTTGTTTCTTACTCAAAAAAGATCTCTCCCCTTCCTCACAGTTGAACGATTATTTATAAGGAAATACATAGTGGACGACAGCTAATCTGTCCTTTATTTTCGGATATGGCTTGCGACAATCTTGCAACCTTACAAATGTTAATCTCGCAAACTCTTTAATTTTCGCAGGATTATCACATCTTTCTCACGATTTTAGCTGACGTCATTTATTATATCGTTTCAGAAATTGTTCTGCGACGATGTTGTGTTGTTGATAATTTCGCTGAAATATTATTGCTACGAGATTCTGATCCTACAACATAAATTATCTAATCA
>NW_020638226.1:505-1000 GCF_003573695.1 Papaver somniferum
ACTCACAAATAATCAGGCAAATTCTCAAAAATTAATTGTATCCCCTAAGCATAGATTATCTAATCAAAGCATAACCTATCTAATTGAATCACAACTAATGAAGAAAATTATGCAAACAATTAAAAACTCTGCAAAAGCAGTGATTGAGTGAATTATAATTAAATATTAGAGAAAATATAATAGTTACCAAATTATTCATGCGTAAATAAGTTCCTCATTGCCTTGGTTGTGAGAGAATTAACACATCATCATGTTTGAAACACGCTCGAAATTTATTATTATTGCTCAAAAATGGTTTACAAATGATGGAAAAGGAGAAATATAATGAAAACCGGGTTTGTAACAGTTATATGTGTTACAAACCAGAACGACCCACAATATGTGTCACTGATACTGTAGCAAATAAGTCTGCCTCTGATGTACGAACCTCGGCTGTGAGTCGTTATCACTGTAGAAAAAAGACTGTCTTTGCTGGTCTGTTCTTCGTGTTCTTCA
>NW_020638227.1:0-484 GCF_003573695.1 Papaver somniferum
GTTCCTTACGTCTCTGATCCCAGCAAGATACTACGCACTTGATTCCCTTCGTTGATCTCACCTACAACCAAGAGTTGCTACGACCCAAAGTCGAAGACTTGATAAACAAATCTGTCTCACACAGAACAGTCTGCAGATTGAATAAATCTGTCTCCCACAAAAATACCCAAGAGTTTTTGTTCCATCTTTTGATAAATCAAGGTGAACAGGAACCAATTAATAAACCAGACTTATATTCCTAAAGAACTGCCTAGTATTATCAATCACCTCACAATAAATCTTAATCGACTAGCGAAACAAGATATTGTGGAATCACAAACGATGAGACGAAGATGTTTGTGATTACTTTTATCTTGCCTATCGGAGAAATTAATCTCGAGTCAATTATTTCAATTGTACTCAATACGATAGAATCAGGCAAGATCAGAACACGCAACTACAAAGAAAATAGTTGGGTCTGGCTTCACAATCCCAATGAAGTCTT
>NW_020638227.1:495-781 GCF_003573695.1 Papaver somniferum
ACAAGATCAGAACACGCAACTACAAAGAAAATAGTTGGTTCCAATGAAGTCTTTGAAGTCGTTAACCTACATGGTCTCGATAGAAACCTAAGGTTAAAGGAGAATCGAATCTGGTTATGCAACTAGTAACACACAGGAGGTGTGGGGATTAGGTTTCCCAGTTGCTAGAATTCTCCTTTATATAGTTTTCAAATCAGGGTTTGCAATCCAAGTTACCTTGGTAACAAAGCATTCAATATTCACCGTTAGATGAAAAACCTGATTCAACCAAGCTAATATCTTTCAA
>NW_020638227.1:792-1000 GCF_003573695.1 Papaver somniferum
ACTGTTAGATCGAACTTAGCTTGTTATACACATATGAAATGTACCCTCATTTAGGATTATGTAACCATACCTAAACGTGTACACCATGTTGGTTCACAAATAGTTAACCGAGGTTAGCCATATGATTACGCTCATATAAACCCTATTCATCTTAACCATAACTAGTTCAAATGAAACTAGTTGAAGAGTTGTTCAATTGCTATATTCT
>NW_020638228.1:0-508 GCF_003573695.1 Papaver somniferum
CTTACGTCTATGATCCCAGCAGGATATTACGCACTTGATTCCCTTAGCTGATCTCACCCACAACTAAGAGTTTCTATGACCCAAATTCGAAGACTTGATAAAGAAATCTATCTCACACAGAAATACCCAAGAGTTTTTGTTCAGTCTTTTGATAAATCAAGGTGAACAGGAACCAATTGATAAATCGGTCGTACATTCCCGAAGAACAGCCTAGTATTATCAATCACCTCACAATAATCTTAATCGACTAGCGAAACAAGATATTATGGAATCACAAACGATGAGACGAAGGTGTTTGTGATTACTTTTTTATCTTGCCTATCAGAGATATAAATCTCAATCCAATTTTACAATTGCACTTAATCAAGATAGAAACAGCAAGATCAGATCACACAACTACAAAAAGAATAGGTGGGTCTGACTTAATCACAATGAAGTCTTCAAGTCGTTAACCTACAGGGTCTCGAGAAGAAACCTAAGGTTAAAGGAGAATCGACTCTAGTTATGC
>NW_020638228.1:519-1000 GCF_003573695.1 Papaver somniferum
AATCCCAATGAAGTCTTCAAGTCGTTAACCTACAGGGTCTCGAGAAGAAACCTAAGGTTAAAGGAGAATCGACTCTAGTTATGCAACTAGTAGCACACAAGAGGTGTGGGGATTAGGTTTCCCAGTTGCTAGAGTACTCCTTTATATAGTTTTCAAATCAGGGTTTACAATCCAAGTTACCTTGGTAACAAAGCATTCAATATTCACCGTTAGGTAAAAAACCTGATTCAACCAAGCTAATATCTATGAACCGTTAGATCGAACTTAGCTTGTTACACACAAATGAAATGTATCCTCATTTAGGTTTATGTAACCGTACCCAAACATGTACACCATGTTGGTTCGCAAATAGTTAACCGAGGTTAGCCATATGATTACTCTCATATCAACCTTATTCATCTTAACCATAACTAGTTCAAATGACTCAAATGAAACTAGTTAAAGAGTTGTTCAATTGTTATATTCTCATGGATTTATACAA
>NW_020638229.1:0-567 GCF_003573695.1 Papaver somniferum
GCGACGCCAAGATAGAAAAAACGGATTAACAGATCCGTCTGTATTAGTAGATGATGGACATTTGTTAGAGCCATCAACAAAACCTTCAAGATCATAACCCTGTAAATATGGGAGAAATTGAGCTTTCCAAAGAAGATAATTGTGTCCAGTGAGCTTCTCAGTTATAGCACCATGGAGCCTAGCAAAAGGAGCCTCTGTCCAAACTGGAGAGAGATCTGTTGACATTGAAAGATTGGGAAAAAAAAAATAATTGAGAGATAAGATTAGGTCCTAAGATCGACTAGGGTGATACCATGTAAGAACACAGTATTTGGTGAATTCTCAATCGATGAGATTCACATTGAAGTGTTTGTTTGTATTTATATATCACAGAGGTGTTTACAAATGGAAACAAAGATATCTTGCAGATATTGTACAGCAAGAGTGTGATGACATATTACGACAGAGTATATATGCAGATATTCACCAACTAGGAAAGTTGTAGCTGACATGAGTTTGGTACTGCGCCAATACTCCCCCTCGATCGAAGCGGGTGGTCAATGACAGTGAGCTTTGATCGTAGAGAAC
>NW_020638229.1:578-1000 GCF_003573695.1 Papaver somniferum
ACATCATCAATGTATTGAACAATGTTCATTGATTCGCAGATGGGTTTATCACCATGAATCATAACAGGAACTTTCTTGTAAATCGGATTTGATTTTAAAAGAAGTTCACTTTTAGTACCATATGGTTGTTCAAGAAATTCATATTTGACTGATTTTATGTTGAGTGCAACTCTAGCCCTCATCACAAATGGACTTGGCCATGCTGGCCATCCACCTAAAATCTTTACCTCTTCACTCTCTGATCCTGCCATGACTGTGTCTGTGTTTTTTTTTCTTTCTAATGAACAAGAAAATTTTAATCTAGTTTTCATTTTTATATTTTTTGAATGATTCTTGATATTTATGGGCTGAGTTGATATTTAGGCAATAGTCAACATACGCGCCAGGAAAAGTTGATCATGTCAGTTTCCAGGATACTGTGT
>NW_020638230.1:0-600 GCF_003573695.1 Papaver somniferum
AACCCATCAGATATACTTCGAAATATATATATGATCGATTCAAAGAAAAATTCATCCAATTTTGAGATACATTAAATCTCATTAGATACGCTTAGTGATTTACACGGATCCATTTTAAGATGAATTCACCTGATTTTAGAGGTTGTTTTATTTTATTGGAACCTCGTGCTTTCTACCATTACCTTAATCCGTATGAAAACTCCAAGACAAATATCCTTCGTTCAGCAACTTTTATAATCCGTGTGACTAAACCTCAAACTAAAAACAACCAGCGGATGGCTCAGGATGGAGCTCTTGCATACATTCCAGAGGTCATGGGTTCAAAGCCCACCTCCTTCATTTCTTATTTTTCGGTGTAAGGGCATAGCTCAGAGGGCCCACCTCTCCTTTATTTCTTATTATTTGGTCCAAGGACAAAGCTCAGGGGTTCAATCCATGCCGTAAAGGTTTAAATTTAGTTGTACCGGGGTTTTGGCTGGGTTTGGTCGGGCATTGGCGCCAGTCCAACTCGCCGGATTTGGGTAGGGGCCTGTTTTGGCAGGATTTGATCGGCAATGGGGCCAGTCCAACTCGCCGTATTTGTATAGGGGTCTGGATCCA
>NW_020638231.1:0-1000 GCF_003573695.1 Papaver somniferum
TCTATTACCATTTATGAGACCAGTTGTGGATTCGATCATGAAATCGGAGTAATGAGATAATATAGTTATTGCTATTCTATGAGATCAAGCCGTGTATTCGGTCATAGAATCATAAAAATTGTTATTGCCATTCCTGGGACCAGTCGTGGATTCGACTATGGAATAGGAGCAATTGTTATCGCCATTCTATGGGACCAATCGTGGATTCAACCATGGAATATGATCAATTGTAATTAGGAATAATTAACTTTGTGGCTCTATACTAGAAGAGAAAGCTGTCTAGGAGCATTAATTATCCCGATATGAGCTTGTCGGCAAGTCATATCCTTTATATAGTCAGGGTAAACTCGTTGTTTGTTCCTGAAGATGTTATCGCTCTATACTAGCAGAGCAAGCTGTCTAGGAGCCGTCCATCTCGTGATACTATATAGAAATAATCACTGAAAGTATTCAGTATTCATGAGATATGCCGTTGTCCAGTCGTGAGACTACATATCTACATGTACTCTGAGAGAAAGTACTCTCCGTTGAGAATTCGATGAGAGACCCGTGTCTCAATACTCACGTCTGATTGCTGGATCAGAGCTTCGTATAATTATGAGCTTATGATTTTATCCCTTGTCGAAAATCCACCATCTACAGTAGCGAAACAAGATATTTTGGAATCACAAACGATGAGACGAAGATGTCTGTGACTACTTTTTATCTTTCCTATCGGAGATTAAATCTCGAGCAAATATTAGAGAAGATAGCACTCAATCACGATAGAAAACAGCAAGATCAGAACACGCAACTACAGAGAAAATAGTTGGGACTGGCTTCACAATCCCAATGAAGTCTTCAAGTCGTTAACCTACATAGTTTTGGAAAAACCTAAGGTTAAAGGAGAATCGACTCTAGTCGCAACTAATATCACACATGAGGCATGGGTATTAGGCTTCTTAGTTGCTAGAGTTCTCCCTTATATAGTCTTCAAATCAGGGTTTGCAATCAATGCTAC
>NW_020638232.1:0-468 GCF_003573695.1 Papaver somniferum
CTAGTTGATTAATTTAGTTCTTAATGATCGACATATAGCATCTTATGGAACAACCAACAAAGCCAAGGTAAATCGACTTAGTTGTAAGGTGCTCAACATAAGACACACAATGGAGCCTTCACGGTAAACATAATAAAATGGATCAATGAAGATCAATACCGTGGATAACATACAAGGATCTATTCTATTTTCCATCATAACGACATAATAGACTTTATCCTTGTTGACAAAAGATTTTATCCTATTTTCCATCAAATTAATGATTACATAGGCTTAACTTTTGTATATGTCAAAAGCCCATTCGTCCTTTCATCAATACGAATACCGAGTCATGAACGACTTTACTTTTGACTGCAATATGGGACCTTCAAGTTCACGGACGTAAACAATACATATCCCATAAAAATATTGCAATATCACAAACCATTAGAATACTGCAATAAACATCATCCTCCAAATATTTTTAGA
>NW_020638232.1:479-1000 GCF_003573695.1 Papaver somniferum
ATATTGCAATATCACAAACCATTAGAATACTGCAATAAACATCATCCTCCAAAAAAATTTAGAATTTAATACCAATAAACCTAAAAAATAACACAAGAAGATGAAAACAAAAATAGCTATGTGTAGTCACAATCATCGATATTCAAAGCACTAGTTATTCTTCCAACTAATCCAAAAACAAGACATCCTAGGCGAAAATGCCTTTGAGAAATTCAGCATCATTCCCAAACTCCTTGTTGTCAACATCCATTGGAACATAAGGTTCACGAAGATATGAGTTTATACCAACGAACTGTCTTGGCAGATTATGTCGTACCAAGGCTCTCTGAATTTCTAAGGACTTTGACACAAAAGCCTTTATTTCACAAATCTCCTTTCTTACTTCCTTCAACTCATCAATAACATCGGAAAACTTATGAGAGTTAGAAGGTACAACCCTGGGATTTTTTGTATTCCTTCTTTTTCTTTTCAGGGACTTAGAAATAGGAGATTTTTCTTTTTCCTTGATTGAAGATTTAAGA
>NW_020638233.1:0-409 GCF_003573695.1 Papaver somniferum
CTTCATTCCTTAGTCTTTTTAAGTTTAAGTTCAGAAATCATCTTCAGATATATAACCTTCTTAAGTTCGTAGACTTGGTTCGCGGATTTAAGTTACCGGACAAAGTTTAAAATCTCCAAGAGAAATTCTCGGGATGAGAACTTCACCGGTTCGCGGACTGGGTTCGCGGACTTAGCTTCACGTACTAGTTTGTCAACTCCAGCAGAAATTCTCGGGTTTGAGAACTTCGGCAGTTCGCGGACTGAGTTCGCGGACTTGGATCACGCCATTCTTCCGGTTCTCTTGATCAACATAGTTCGCAAACTTTGGTTCAAGGAATAGGACTTATACATAAATGTGTTTCCACAACAATGCTTATGTCCACCATTGGTTATGTAATCTAAACTCTCATTTCAATCATTGAAACATT
>NW_020638233.1:420-1000 GCF_003573695.1 Papaver somniferum
TATTTCGAGATATAGATAGGCGAGGTATACTCGGCTCGAAATACCAACTGTGTATAATCAAAGTCTATATATAGCACACGACTCTTTGTCTCAAGAAGTAGGAGATAGAATAGATAGACTTTTGAGTGATAGATAAGTTCAAGTCTTCACATACCTTTTTGTCGAGAAGTTCCACCAGTTCCTTGAGTAGTTCTTCTTTTTGTATGATGAATCGCCATGAAGTCCTTGAGCTCAACTACACTTTCTATCCTAGTTCGTGACTTAGCTATTGTAGACTAGAAATCAAGACTTATAGTTTTGATATTGAACATTGATAAACATGCTTGAGATAGCAACGCATGCGAGTTCGACCGAGCAATGCCCTAACAAACTCCACTTAATTGCTAATTTTAGTTATCAGCTAAAACATCTTACCTCCATCATAGTAAAATTAGGACATTCTTGCAATCCTTTGTGGACTTATATGCCTTTAATTTATTCCCGTAATAGAAATGAAGATGATAAAATAGAATGTCCAAGGTTGTGGAAATCCATTCACTCAGAATCATCTAAAACATATCATTACACAAGATAAACATGA
>NW_020638234.1:0-547 GCF_003573695.1 Papaver somniferum
CAAAGAGTTTATATCTCAATCTCTCGATTTGATATATACTCAAGCAAATACAAATCTGCGAGTGTTTATCAAATACTAGAGAGATAACTTGGATAGTACCAAAGACCAATATCCAAGTGTCAATCAATTTAAATCAACAACCAAAAGGTCGCATATTCTAATTGATTGAACAACACACAACCTGTGATATTTCAATTACATAACAAAATATAATGCGGAAAAGAAATAACACAGACACCAGAATTTTGTTAACGAGGAAACCGCAAATGCAGAAAAACCCCGGGACCTAGTCCAGATTGAACACACACTGTATTAGGCCGCTACAGACACTAGCCTACTCCAAATTAACTTCGGTCTGGACTGTAGTTGAACCCCAATCAATCTCAAAATGATCCAAGGTACATTTATGCTCCTACGCCTCTGATCCCAGCAGGATGCTACGTACTTGATTCCCTTAGCTGATCTCACCCACAACTAAGAGTTGCTACGACCCAAAGTCGAAGACTTTAATAAACAAATCTGTATCACACAGAAAAGTCTACGGTAA
>NW_020638234.1:558-1000 GCF_003573695.1 Papaver somniferum
GTTGCTACGACCCAAAGTCGAAGACTTTAATAAACAAATCTGTATCATACAGAAAAGTCGACGGTAATAGATAAATCTGTCTCCCACGAATATACCTATGAGTTTTGTTCCGTCTTTTGATAAATCAAGGTGAACATGAACCAATCAATAAACCGGTCTTATATTTCCGAAGAACATCCTAGTATTATTGACCACCTCATAATAATCTTAATCGACGTAGCGAAAAAAGATATTGTGGAATTACAAACGATGAGACGAAGTGTTTGCGAGTACTTTTCTATCTTGCTTATCGGAGATATAAAATCTCGAGCCAATTATTACAATCGTACTCGTATCGATAGAAGATGCAAGATCAGATCACACAACTACAAGAAAAGTAGTATCGGTCTGGCTTCACAATCCCAATGAAGTTTTTAAGTCGTTAGCTTGGTTTAGAAGAAGA
>NW_020638235.1:0-343 GCF_003573695.1 Papaver somniferum
ACACAAATTAATTGTGTTGTTTGGTAAATCTTGTCTCATATGCCTGTTCAAAAGAGACAAGGTTGTGAACGCACAGGATTTAGGAAAAGTTTTCTTAGGTTAATTATTTTCTGTCTATCAAATAAAAGGAAGGGTTACTTTCGACAATTCTACTCTTTGTAGGGTTTAGAGTTGGACGTCCACGAACCTGTTTAAAGGTTTCGAACCCTACATTCCTTTTTCCTCTTTGATATTCTTTATATTCCAAGACTGCTTGTTAAGATTGTGAATTCCAATCACAAAAATCAGTTGGTTATAGCTGTTCTCATAAGCATCATGTCTTTGGATGGAAAGGATGTCAACA
>NW_020638235.1:354-1000 GCF_003573695.1 Papaver somniferum
ACAAAAATTAGTTGGTTATAAATGTTCTCATAAGCATCATGTCTTTGTATGGGAAGGATGTCAACATGATTGTTAAGCCATCAATCAAGGAAAAAGAAAAATCTCCAGTAATTTCGTCCTTGAAAAGAAAAAGGAGGAATACAAGAAAGCCAAGGGATGTCCCTTCTAACTCTCAAAAATTTTGCGATGTTCTTGATGAGTTGAAGGAATTAAGAAAGGAGATTCGTGATATTAAGGCTTGCGTTTTAAGGTCTTTGGAAATTCAGAAAGCCCTGGTTCGACATTACCAGCCAAGACGGTTTGTTGATATTAACTCCTATCTTCACGAACCTTATGTTCCAATGGCTGTTGACGACAAGGAGTTCGGGAATGATAAAGAATTTCTCAAAGACGTTGTAGCCTAGTATGTCTTCTGTTTGGATTTGTTGGAAGAATAACTAGTGCTTTGAATAGCGATGATTGTGACTACACATAGCTATTATTTTCATCTTCTTGTTTTTTGGTTTAAAATTCTAAAACTATTTGGAGGATGATGTTTTGCAATATTTTTTATTTTATTATATTGCAACTTGTTATGGGATATTTGTGTTTACGTCCGTGAACTTTGTTGTCCGATATTTTTGTCAAAAGTAAAGTCGTTCATGAT
>NW_020638236.1:0-131 GCF_003573695.1 Papaver somniferum
AAAAAGGTAAGCCTAAACCCAAACCCAAATTTTTTGGGCTTGTAATTTTTTTGGTTTGTATTGTTATTCTCTTTTGGGCTTGTAATTGTAATTATCTTTTTGGGCATGTAATAATTATTTTAATTTTATTT
>NW_020638236.1:211-525 GCF_003573695.1 Papaver somniferum
ATTTTAATTTTATTTCTTTCTTTATTTGGGATTGTAATAATTTTAGTTTTATTTTTATTTTCTTTTTTTGTGGGTTTGTAATAATTAGTTTTATTTTTATTTCTTTCTTTATTTGGGCTTGTAATTTAGTTGTTTGTTAGGCTTGTAGTTTCTTTTAAACTAAAATTTGGGCTTCAAAACACAACACAACACAAAAAAAAAAAAAAAAAATTCTCCTAATTTCGAAAACCAAATTTTTAATCCCATAAAAACCAAAGTTTTCAAAACCCGTAAAAACCAAAATTTTCCCATAAAAAAACCAAATTTTTGAAAAC
>NW_020638236.1:725-1000 GCF_003573695.1 Papaver somniferum
CATTCGCTCAACAAATCATTAAAACGTTCAAAATAGTCAAAAACAGTTTCCTCATCCAATTGGACAAAACAATTGATACTTTGACGAATAACGATGGTCCTATGATGTGGAAAGAATTTTTAAAAAAATAGATCTGTGAGTTGGTCCCAAGTGTTGATTGATTGTGGTCTCAAACCGTAAAACCATGTTTTGCCCCTTTCCTTTAGAGAAAATGTAAACAAACACAATTTCAGAGAGTCTTCGGACATATGATCAGGTTGCATATTCCGACAAAT
>NW_020638237.1:0-245 GCF_003573695.1 Papaver somniferum
GTTTAGGTTTGGGGGTATAGAGTAGATACCACGATCACATGTTATAATTGAAAACAATAACTCCTTTTTTTTGAAAAAAATTAAAAAATTGAAAAAAAAAATAATAAAAAATCATAAAAATGGAGCTCATTTGCCTTGAAATGTTGACTCTTGTGCAAATATGTAAATTTTAGGAGTCTTAGTCTATATATTTAGGCACCCTGATTCTAGCACAATTCACATGTGATAAGAAACTTGCACGCGCA
>NW_020638237.1:256-437 GCF_003573695.1 Papaver somniferum
TGAAAAAAATTAAAAAATTGAAAAAAAATAATAAAAAATCATAAAAATGGAGCTCATTTGCCTTGAAATGTTGACTCTTGTGCAAATATGTAAATTTTAGGAGTCTTAGTCTAGATATTTAGGCACCCTGATTCTAGCACAATTCACATGTGATAAGAAACTTGCACGCGCACGATCTACC
>NW_020638237.1:637-805 GCF_003573695.1 Papaver somniferum
TCACTGCTTAGCTTAGGAAACTTCAACTACACACACAAGTCTCTGTGGATTCGACCCGTTCTTGCACAAACTACAACCGACACCGTGCACTTGCGGTTTAACAAGTAGGCTTTCTTTTACTTTTATTTTCTACATCTTTAAGAGCCTACCAAGTTTTTGGCGCCGCTG
>NW_020638238.1:0-393 GCF_003573695.1 Papaver somniferum
AGAAGTATAGAGCATTAACAGAGCGAGAAAATCAAGTTACAGGAAAGTTTCTGCTGCTGCTGCTGCCATTGAAGAACACGAAGAACGGACAGACCAGGGCAGTCGTTCTTCAACAGTGATAACGACTAACACGTGAGGGTCTTAGAATTACCGTCAACAGCAGTTTATTTATATCGTTTCTGTAACAGTGTTCTGCAACAATTATAAGTGTTACAAACACCCGATTTACTCAATTATTTTCCTTTTCATCATTTGTAAAACATTTGTGAGCATCAATGAAATATTTTGAGAGGTTTTCCAACATGATGAGCGGCTAAAATACCTGGTGACTGAGGCGACGGAGGAGCTATTCACTCATGTTTGATTGGTAAATTCTTTTTATAATTTCTTAAT
>NW_020638238.1:593-1000 GCF_003573695.1 Papaver somniferum
CTAGTCTGCGAACTTGAGAAGGTTATATATCTAAAGATGATTTCTGGACTTAATCTTAAAAGACTAAGGAATGCATTTGCAAACCGTGTCTATTAAAGTTCATGAACCGATTCGAGTGAATAAAATCATCTTTTCTTCAATTGTGTCTTGTGTAGTTACATAATATTTCCTTGCAATTGAACAACTCTCTTAACTAGTTCATTTGAGTCAATTGAACTAGTTATGGTGAAGAAGAACATGGTTGGAATGAAACGCTCATATGGTTAACCTCTTTAGGTAGACTATTGTTGAACCAACAAACTTACAAGCGTACAATCATTTGTGTATGACAAGCTAAGTTTTCGATCTAACGGTTGAGAAATATTAGCTTGAATCTAAATCAGGTTTTCATCTAACGGTGGATATTG
>NW_020638239.1:0-441 GCF_003573695.1 Papaver somniferum
CTAGGTTACCCATGAGGCTCGCTGGTAGGCTAACACGGCCACCTGTTCAATTAATGTAGTAGTACGTTGTTGGAGCTTAGCTTGTTAGGCTTCCAACTAGTTAATGTAATACTCATTATCTAATAATAAAAAATATCAGAAAATATATATATAATAATAATAATAATAATAAAATAATAAGGAACCGTGGGGTGTGGGGCCGGTTGGGTCCAAGGCATGGCCGGTTGGCCAATGGTCACGCCCCATACTCCTTTCTTTAATTTTATATTATTTTTTATGGATTTATGGAAGTGCCATGAAACCGAGGAGTTTCCTCGAGACGAAGGAGATTTGATAAAATGAGACAATTTTCATCAAATCATGGAAAATAATAAAAATGCATTAAAAATATAAAACTGGCGTGGGATTGACCACGACACGGTCGGTCGGTCGTGTGTCCGT
>NW_020638239.1:452-1000 GCF_003573695.1 Papaver somniferum
AAATCATGGAAAATAATAAAAATGCATTAAAAATATAAAACTGGCGTGGGATTGACCACGACACGGTCGGTCGGTCGTGTGTCCGTTCTCCCAGCACCCTGGTTAATATTTTTAATTATTTATTATTTTGTTCTCTATTTTGCATAGGTTCATCGTTTCGTTGTATTTTTGAAATACTCGTTCGCACGGTGACTGTTAGTGTATCGTCGTTGAATACACCTTCACCATTTGAATCGGGGCTTACTTAGAGGTAGCTCAAACGCCCGGTTGTTGATTATTTATTACTAATTGTGGAATTCGGTGGAGAATAATTCACAAAACTGAGCAATAAGATGTTTATTATTAATTCATAAGATCAGCTGAGGATTCGACTACGAATTCAGAATAATAAAGTGAGCATTACCATTTCATGGGACCGTAGATTCGACCTTAGAATCGGAATAACTAAGATTTATCTATTACCATTTATGAGACCAGTTGTGGATTTGATCATGAAATCGGAGTAATGAGATAATATAGTTATTGCTATTATATGAGATCAAGCTGTG
>NW_020638240.1:0-204 GCF_003573695.1 Papaver somniferum
GTGTTTGTGATTCCTTCCTAATTTAATTTGTGATTTATTCACATAAATACCATTTTTCTAAATTAATTATTTATTTAATTATTTTGGCAAGAGTTGTAACTTAGGAAAGACTCCCAAAATTAGGAGAGTCTTGAAAAAGGAAAATAGCTTTGCTTAGTTTTCAAGTTATGTTTCACTATAAATATAGAGTTCGTGAATGCTACA
>NW_020638240.1:215-509 GCF_003573695.1 Papaver somniferum
TTTCGTGAATGCTACACGTTTTCATCCCCTTTGGAAAATTGGCTTAAGCTCATAAGGTTGTTTTCCATGTCTTCTGTTCTTCGTGAACAAGAGTGAGATAAAAATCTTTGTATTGGGGATCACAAAGCTGAGTTGGATTAATCTTCGTGATTGATTATACAACTTGTAATCTAGGTTTTTCACCTCTTGTCTATTCTAAGGTCTTCTCTTCTGATATAAAACCATTCAAGAGTTGTTGATCATAAACCCTAGGTTTTGATAGATTTCAGTTTCCGATCGTATACCAACACTTGT
>NW_020638240.1:520-1000 GCF_003573695.1 Papaver somniferum
TGTTGATCATAAACCCTAGGTTTTGATAGATTTCGGTTTCCAATCGTATACCAACAATTGTTAGTCGAAATTGGAAGCTAGAAAGAAAACTTCAATTAAGGAATCTCGTAAAAATCCTTAAGAAGTTTTAATCAAGATATCTCTAGATTTATTCTAGTTGTTATTGTGGTAGAATAATTAGGTTTCTCTTTCATTATTGAAGAGAGTAATAATCCCTAATCTACACGTTTGTTTTGATATTACTTTTACCTTGTAATTTTTTTTATCAAAATAAACACAATATTTCCAAAACCTTGATTCACATCTAAATCAAACCGGTGTTTTGTGCAAACAAAATATCGAATCCTATCAATGTGTTGTTGTATCTTTTAAAGAGAGCCTTGGGTTCTGCTAGAAGATTTACGAGAAGAATTCCTAAAGACAATCGGTGTTGTGCTAGGAGTTCTATTTGTGATGAAGAATGTATTACATCTAGTCCAA
>NW_020638241.1:0-1135 GCF_003573695.1 Papaver somniferum
AGTTCGTGAACTTTGTTTGTGAATCGAAAAGGAAATCGCCAGGCGTTATTGGGATTGTTCTTCATTGCATATCTTATGAATGACCAATATGTGTGATTAGTATAATCGCTCATGACTTTCTTGTGATATTGGTAAAACTATTCACATGAGGCCTGACTTTTGTATTGGTATGACTTTTATTAGTGAAACTGATCTTAAGTAATCACCTAATGGTATGACCGAGTTTGTGTAGTTTGTAAGGACTAACACTGGGTAAAGGGGAACCGATCCGAGTAAGAGGTGCAACACATCACAAAGGTATGGGGTGCAGCAAGGTTTATATCAGAAAGGGAAACCGATCCTATGGACATGTGCAACACATATAAGTTAGATACCATGTATATGTGGGGAACCAATCCTAGTACCTAGTCAACCAAATTTTGGAAAGCTAGTGTGACTATGCACAGTACTCACATGGAGGTAGAACCGAAACTTGTTTTGGTAAAACCGTTAAACCCATGATTTGTGATTGAGAGTTCTTAATCAATTGCATAGCTCTTGAAAGTCAGAGGAACCAATTCTAAACTTGTTTGGAAGCGTGGTAAATCGGTTTCAATTGTGTAGTATAAAAGAGGACTTACAAAGTAAGAATGTCGAACACTTTGAACACGTGCAGTAATGCGTATCTTTTATTGTTCAAAGATATTCCTTAACATCTAAGAAGGAAGTAAATCCCAGGATCGAAATTAATAAGTTAAGAATCTTTTAATTAAGATTTTTAATTATATATGGAAAATAAGAATTAGTAATGTGCATTTGCTATTTAAAGATTTTCCATGGAGATTTCGATCAATATTTTGGACAGAGCATTCTCAGGAATTATGAAAACCGAATATGGAAATTATTATTGAATATTTTCGGTTTTGGAAGTTCCTTGGTGCCCAAACTTCCTTGTCTATAAATACTTGAAGTTTGCATTTCGGGCAAACTAATCCTTCGTGACAGTAAACTTCCTTTGTTGTACTGTTACTTGTGAGCCGCCTATTCGGAGAGGAAAGTAACCTAATTAGGTGAAATCTCTTACGGACGCTTAGTTTAAAGAATTCTTTGGGATTGAGAAGCTCTACGAGTACCGTTGGTGGGAAACTAGATAATT
>NW_020638242.1:0-270 GCF_003573695.1 Papaver somniferum
TAATTTTTCTTTTTCTTTTTCTTTTTCTCTTTCTTTTATGGGCTTGTAATTATTTTTTTGTTATTTTTTTCTTTTCTTTTGTGGGCTTGCACTTTAATTTGGACTATAGGTTTATATCCCATTCATTGGGCTCCTAACCTTACAAAAACAATTCTGTTGGGCTGTGAGTTAAGATTTTTCTCACCAAAATTCTTCAAAGAACCCAAGAACCAAAAGCCTTTTAGTTGGTTGGGCTTTGTCCCAATTAATCCAAAAATTTTCTAAACCCAT
>NW_020638242.1:470-705 GCF_003573695.1 Papaver somniferum
CTTTGCTCGAATCTGTACCTCAAATGGACATCACTAAATGGCAGACTACAATGGAACAACTCCCACTTTCTGAGAAGTCTGTTATATCTTCGGATGAGTCTCCTAAGGCCA
Organism: Papaver somniferum; assembly: GCF_003573695.1. Classification (NCBI taxonomy): domain Eukaryota; kingdom Viridiplantae; phylum Streptophyta; class Magnoliopsida; order Ranunculales; family Papaveraceae; genus Papaver; species Papaver somniferum. Next base: position 582 of record NW_020638242.1, read on the forward strand.
AACAGGAATTCAAACCATTACCTGATACTTTGAAGTATGCATTTCTAGGTCCTTCTGATACTTTACCTGTTATCATTTCTTCACGATTAAACATAGAACAGGAAAACAAGCTTTTAGAAGTGCT
>NW_020638243.1:0-612 GCF_003573695.1 Papaver somniferum
AGAGACGTGTAACCAAAGGTGCTTTGTAAGTACCCATCTTTTCAGCATGGATCCACACTCGTCTGAAGGACATGTCATATCCTGGATCTTCCTGATTATGTGAAACTTGGTTTCTGTCCAGTGTTGAACTTATGTTCACTTTGAGAGTGATGTACCCATAAGTATTCCAAGCGCTCCTTCAAGGTCTCTGATTGAGATGGGAGCATGAGTAGCTTCTTGTCGACTGATGCCTGCGGCTCTGAGGTTTTCAGTGGAATGATGTTGATGGCGGTGCCTGCATCGATCAACGTTCTTCCAAATTTGTTTCTTCGACTGTGGAAAGCAGTCCGCAGTCGTACATATCTTGGTTTGTGGATGGAGGCTCAAGAAGTATTTCCGGAATGGACTTCTTGACACGATGTGGTTCAGTGCTGTGAACATGTCTCTCTTTTGTGCCTTCGACAGATAGAGAAATTCACGTTCGACCAAGGATTGAAATGCCTCTTTGATAGGTTGTTCAGAGAGTGTAAAGGTTTTGATTGGGAGAGGATTCTTGTGTACTCCTCCAGTGCCCAGTTGAAGCTATTTTGGATCAACATTCTCTTTGGTGACGTACTTCAAAATATTACAGTT
>NW_020638243.1:623-1000 GCF_003573695.1 Papaver somniferum
AAGCTATTGTGGATCAACCTTCTCTTTGGTGACGTGCTTCAAAATATTGCAGTTACTTGTCGACTGATTGATAAATCTATGAAGGTGACAGTACCTTGGATTCTTCATGTTGGCTCTCTATGATGAGCAACAGTTTGATTGCACCGTCTTGAACCCATACTTCCAGTAACTCGATCACTCCTTCATGAGAAGTTTGAATCTGTCCGATCATTTTCTCGTTCGTTGATGCCAGGTCGAGGTTTGTGCAAGATTGGTTATCCTTCCGTGATGCTTTTGTAGGAAGAGGTGTAGGATGTCGCATGTTTGAGCATAAGATTTCCTTTTTATTCCTTGAGCAACAACGTTCATGGAATGTTGGACATCATATTTTTTGTTGA
>NW_020638244.1:0-665 GCF_003573695.1 Papaver somniferum
GAAACGCCGCAGCTGTTCTCTTCTTTATATTCTGCATTTATCACTCGTATTCTTTCTTCCGTTTATTTCTCGACACGTCTTTTGTAACCATTGCCTTTTAACCGCTTATATCTTTCCGTATTAATCGTGTTGATTTTCTCGAGGAGAAATTCCCTCTATATATATTCCTTCTCACTCTCTTTTTTCTTCTTTTTATTTTCTCTGCAACTTCATCGTTCTCCTGCAAACTCCATTATTGCAACTTTTCTTCTTTCTTCTTCAACCTTCTTAAGTTCTTCTTCATCTTCATACTAGATCTTCATAGTTCGTAATTTTCTTCGAGACAATCTCCCTGCTATTATTTTTCATGGATTCATCAAGGTTAGTCTTCTCTTTTCTTCTTTATGAGTTTTACTGAATTGATATATTTGAAATTGATCTTGGTTATTGCCTTATTTGATGTTGTCTATATGATTCACATGCTCTTGTTATTTCAGCAAAAGCGGCTCCAACACTAAATTTACAGTTCAGAACCCTAACAATCCCAAATCACAGCATAAGGTTGTCGCACATAAAAGAAAGTCTGCGAATGAGAAGGTAGTAAGAAACACTATCTTTTTATAATAACAATATTGTTGCCTCTATTTCTTATCTGGATTTTAATTCGCAGGGTGATAAAGATCTTC
>NW_020638244.1:676-1000 GCF_003573695.1 Papaver somniferum
TTGTTGCCTCTGTTTCTTATCTGGATTGTAATTCGCAGGGTGATAAAGATCTTAATAAACCTCTCAAGAAATCTCGCCACCTTAAAACTGTTCCAACTTTTGTTCCCTTCCACCTACTCATTTCTTCCAAATCTCCTGCGACATCTTCGCAAGATAAACCTTTATCTCCAATTCGCGAAAATGCTGCCTATGATTTCATTTCTTCCAAATCTCCTGCGACATCTTCGCAAGACAAACCTTTATCTCCAATTCGCGAAAATGCTGCCTCTGACTTCATTTCTTCATTTGACCTTTCTATGATTGAAATTCCCCTGGTGGATCCTT
>NW_020638245.1:0-309 GCF_003573695.1 Papaver somniferum
GTTATTCAATTGCAAGGAAATCTGATGTACTACACAAGACACAATTGAAGCAAATATGATTTGATTCACTCGAATTGGTTTATGGACTTTATAGCCACGGTTTTCAAATTGTATTCCTTAGTCTTTATAAGTTTAAGTTAGGAAATCATCTTCAGATATATAACCTTCTTAAGTTCGCACACTAGGTTCGTGATGAGTGCCAAATATTGTATATATTTATCCCTTTTTGTTGGCATTTAACTCATCTCTTGCGCATTAATTCTACATTTTATCCCATATTCTGTATTTTCATTGTTTTCAAGAATAAAT
>NW_020638245.1:509-823 GCF_003573695.1 Papaver somniferum
TAAACTGTTAAGCCCAATTCATAGTTGAACTGTTGAGCCCAAAGCTCAAATCAGTTCACTGAAACCAAAGCCCATATTCCACATTTCTGAGCCCAAGCTCAGTTCGATCCATTTCAAAATCCCTCTAATCCCAATTCATTCAAAGGGCATTCAAACCCATTAGCACTCAAAACCCCATTTAAGCCAAAAGGCTTCTAAACCCAAAGCAAATCTAGGAACCCAATTAGCTAAAACACTTCCGAAACACACCCAATCTCTGTGGATCGACCCGTACTTGCACGAGCTACAACTGACGACCGTGCACTTGCGGTATT
>NW_020638245.1:834-1000 GCF_003573695.1 Papaver somniferum
TGCACTTGCGGTATTACTGTAGGCCCGCGTTTCCATTGCTTCATTTAATACACCCTTCCGGACCTGCCAGTTCGCGGACTTAAGCAACCGGGAAAAGTTTACAAACTCCAGCAGAAAATCTCAGCAAAAGACCTTTCCGCCGGTTCGCGGACTGGTACTCACGCAA
>NW_020638246.1:0-436 GCF_003573695.1 Papaver somniferum
CTGGATAATTCACGGAATGCAAAACAGGGAAACACGGGTTGGACACGGGATTGGAGAAGATTTGAGCGTGTTCTGCTCATGCATGAGGGCTCTAGCAACATTGTGGGTCGTGTGTAAACATTTCTAGAGTGACCAGGATGGAAATCTACGCGTGAGAAGCTAAATCAGGGAAGAAAATATTCCTAGAATATTTTTTCATCAAACCGAGTTAAGAGAGAATTATCTCGAGTTATAGCGAGACTTCTTGACCCTGTGGAGTATATATATAGTGCTGGGGACTCATAGAAGAGTGGTCGAGAGTTTGGGATTGATAGGAAAGCTCAGGAGCGAGAAATCAAGAGTTGATGAAACTCTGTTGCTGCTGCTGCTGATGATGAAGAACACCAAGAACACGAAGAACGGACTCGCAAGGACAGTCGTTTATCAATAGTGTCTA
>NW_020638246.1:563-1000 GCF_003573695.1 Papaver somniferum
TGCAGTCTCAACATCAGCAGCACCTGTCTCTTATCGTTCTTTTTGTGACGCCTTCTGTGGGTCGTACATTCACTGTTTTACTCATTTTTATCATTTTAATCAACTTTTGAGCAACAAACATGCATTTTGAGCAAGTGATTAATATGAGAAGCTAAATCCCAACACTGGGACGACGGATGGAGCCCTATTTCACGCATGTGGTAATTTTAATAATTCTTTTTATGACTTTTGCACTTGTTTTTAATTGATTTATGGTTCGAATTAATTAGTTATCATTTTATTTGATGGGTCATGCTTGCTTAAATGTTTGATGTTCCATGCTTACGATTTATAACTAATATTTTGAGAATCTATATTGGCAAAGAATAAGAGTCCATATTTTTAATATTTGAGCTATAATTGCATGAAATTATTATTTGAATCACATGAATGGAATT
>NW_020638247.1:0-756 GCF_003573695.1 Papaver somniferum
ACACACCACAGCAGCACCACCACCGTGCCACTACCACTGACCACCACCGCCGCAATCACCACCAACGCCGCCGACGCCACCGACCACCACACATCGCCGCCGCCACCGACCACCACACATCGCCGCCACCGACCAAAACCACCACCACCGCCAACACATGCCGCACCGCCACCAGCACCACGACCGCCCACCGTCGCCGCCACCGACCACCGCCGCAGCCAACCACCACCTCCACCATCGACCACCGGCCACCACCGCCGCCGCTGACCACCGCCGACGACGACTATCATCGCGCCACCACCGCCGACCACCACCGTGTCGCCACCACCACCACCGCCACTGCGCCATTGCACCACCACTATCATCCACCGCCGACCACCACCACTATCGACCACCACCGCCCAAAACCAGCACCACCGCCACCAACACCGACCAAAAATTAGATGGAACCAAATTTGGTTTCATCATAAATACGATGAAACCAGTTTTGGTTTCATCATAAATAATATGAAACCGATTTTAGTTTCATCATAAATAAGATGAAACCATAATTGGTGCGAACCGAGTGTCAGCCTGCAACAAAGTGAACTAATGTCAGCAAGCAGTGATACAACTTAAATACTCAAGAATGAACAAAAAGTAAATTCTCAATAGACAATCCAAAATCAAGTTGATCACCTAAAAAAAGTTTCCTTGTCTACTAACTTATATGTCCTAGAAATATTATTATTTAATTGTACACTATGAATAACAAAA
>NW_020638247.1:767-1000 GCF_003573695.1 Papaver somniferum
TCACCTAAAAAAAGTTTCCTTGTCTACTAACTTATATGTCCTAGAAAGTTTATTATTTAATTGTACACTATGAATAACAAAAGATACCCATATGAACATCTAGAAAGCTTGACGTGATTGGTGAATAGTTAAGCAAACATGACCACTATATATCAAGAGATTTGACATTGCAGGTGCAAAGTTTATTGCTAAAAACAGGTATCCTATTTTAGTCGTCAAGAACCTCAACAAAC
>NW_020638248.1:0-304 GCF_003573695.1 Papaver somniferum
GGTTCAAGTTATAATTGTATCATCAAAGACAAACCAGCTGGTTATGATAGACTGGTGCGTGTTCTTATATTTTTGTTCATTTTATATTATTCCTATAAATCTTAGGTAATTACTGTTTGATGTTATGTTATTACGTATAAAAAACAGGTGAATAGGTTCAAGCGTGTTTCCAAAATGTTAACATGCCTGAAGAGCGGAGATCCCATGCCAGCTGAGAAGATCAAAGAGGCTAGAGACCTAGTTGATAATATGGATAACGAAGATTATGCTGCCCAGTTTGGGGAGAAAGTCACGAAGAGGCATC
>NW_020638248.1:337-663 GCF_003573695.1 Papaver somniferum
TTATCCTCCGAATATTACAAGTTCAAAACAAACCATGCCATGGCTCTAGGTGGTTCCAAGGGCCAATATAGAAGGTTAGACAACCCATATTCGGAAGTTTGGGTAACTAAGTTTACTTCCGATTATTGCAAGTTCAAAATTTGAAAAGTATCACAAATTCTGATTTTTGGGCCATCGTACATTCGGAACTTTACAAAAAAAAAAATATCCTCCGAATATTACAAGTTCAAAACAAACCATGCAGGTTAGACAACCCATATTCGGAAGTTTGGGTAACTAAGTTTACTTCCGATTATTGCAAGTTCAAAATTTGAAAAGTATCAGTT
>NW_020638248.1:863-1000 GCF_003573695.1 Papaver somniferum
CTACCGGTGTTCTTTTGCTTAATAGGTTCATCAACCTCCCTTAAACAAGGGTGAAGGGCTTCCTCCAAATTATGCATCAATATTTGCTTTTTGGTGTCGTTTGATGTAGCGTAACGCTCGGGTATTCGTGCACACAA
>NW_020638249.1:0-509 GCF_003573695.1 Papaver somniferum
TTGATTTCATATCTAAATACGAAACAAAACCTAGGGTTTATGTGTGGGAGACAAATTTATCCTTTTGATAGACTTTTCTGTGTGAGACAGATTTGTTTATTATCAAGTATGTGATTTTGGGTTGCATCAACTCTTAGTTGTGGGTGAGATCAGCTAAGGGAATCAAGTACGCAGTGTCCTGCTGGGATCAGAGGCGTATGAGTACAACTGTACCTTGTATCCGTGGGAGATTGGTAGGGGTTCAACTATAGATCAGTCTGAAGTTAGTTTGCAGTAGGCTAGTGTCTGTAGCGGCTTAATACAATGTGTATTCAATATGGACTAGGTCCCGGGGTTTTTCTGCATTTGCGGTTTCCTCGTTAACAAAATTTCTGGTGTCTGTGTTATTTCTTTTCCGCATTATATTTTATATAATAGAAATAATACAGGTTGTGCGTTCGTGATCATCAATTGGAAATACAACCTTTGGTTGTTGATTGATATTGATTGATCCTTGGACATTGGTCTTT
>NW_020638249.1:520-1000 GCF_003573695.1 Papaver somniferum
CATAATAACTCATTGAGATAATTTTTATCTAGATTGAGTCTGACTGTCTATTTGATTCTCTAGCAAAGTATTTCGGAGTTAGTACATACAGATTTCTAAGCGAAATATCGGGTGGTGTTGTTAGACCCCTGCTTTTTCAATTGGTATCAGAGCAGGCAAACACGTTAAAGACCTTATAAGTCTGTGTTTGTAGCGGTCTGATTATGTACGAGTCTATATCTAATAACGTACCAGTTCAGAAATTACCAGATGATTCTAAAAGCTTGGATTCACCTGAGAGAACTGTCACATCTAAGTCAATATCCAAACATTCTCTTGATGTAAAAACTGTTGATTGGGAAACTCTCCTAGAAGAACAGTTGGATGAACTTTCTGATGAAGGTGATTCAGATATTGATAGAGATGTTGATGAGGAAGTCTCAGAGTATGTTAAGTTTTTGGATTCGTGGAATATGAAGAAGATTACAACTTCTCATGTCA
>NW_020638250.1:0-455 GCF_003573695.1 Papaver somniferum
ACACAGACACCATAAATTTTGTTAACGAGGAAACCTCAAATGCAGAAAAACCCCGAGACCTAGTCCAGATTGAATACACACTGTATTAAGCCGCTACAGACACTAGCCTACTCCAAGATAACTTCGGACTGGACTATAGTTGAACCCCAATTAGTATCCCACTAATTCAAGGTACAGTTGTCCTCCTACGCTTCTGATCCCATCAGGATACTGCGCACTTGATTCCCTTAGCTGATCTCACCCACAACCAAGAGTTGCTGCAACCCAAAATCGCAGACTTGATAATAAACAAATCTGTCTCACACAAAAATTTCTATCAAAGGATAAATCTGTCTCCCACAGAAAAACCCTAGGTTTTTTTCCGTCTTAAGATATAAAATCAAGGTGAACAGGAACCAATTGATAATCCGGTCTTATATTCCCGAAGAACAGCCTAGATTAATCAATCACCTCTC
>NW_020638250.1:483-1000 GCF_003573695.1 Papaver somniferum
GAACCAATTGATAATCCGGTCTTATATTCCCGAAGAACAGCCTAGATTAATCAATCCCCTCTCAACAATCCTTCCTGACTACACAGGCGGTTTGTCGAGGAATCACAAACAGTGAGACAAAGATGTTTGTGACTTCTTTATCTTTCCTATCGGAGAACTCTCACGATCTCAAGCCAATCAATAGATTGTACTCGTATGATAGAAGGTAAAAGATCAGATCACACAACTATGATAAAAGTAGTATCGGTCTGGCTTCACAATCCCAATGAAGTCTTTAAGTCGTTAACCTGGTTTTAGAGAAGAAAACCAAAGGTTAGAGGAGAATCGACTCTAGCGAGCGCACTAGTATCACACAGACGTGTGGGGATTAGTTCTTCCCAATTCTAGATGTCTCCTATATATAGTATTCAAATCAGGGTTTTGTCTTAGTTACAAAGCAATCCATATTCACTGTTAGATGAAAACCTGATTTAGATTCAAGGTAATATTTCTCAACCGTTAGATCGAAAACTTAGCT
>NW_020638251.1:0-464 GCF_003573695.1 Papaver somniferum
TCAACTTCTCTTTTCTTGAGTTCAGCAAAAGAGACTCTTGGCTCACTCGAGGGAACATTAGGCTTCGCCCCTTCATGGGTAACCCTAGCCTTTTATTTCGCTACAGGAGCGTCGGAATCCTCATCAGAAGATCCATAAGAAGAAGAGGAATACCAGTAATCGTAATTGCTGTTATTGTTGGTCGACATTTTCTGGAACCGGAAGATCAAAGATTACTACTATGTAAACAAACCTACATCAGCAAAAAAGGTAACTCTGAACTCTTACCTCTTTACAATTCCACTAATGGTAGTAGTTATGCCGTAAGAGTTAACACCTCAAAATCGTTCGTCTCTTCGAAAACTGCAAAAACGAACGAAACTTTATTTAATTTCCGAAACGGATTTTTCATGAAATCACGGACACAATTTTTATAATGTGAGCATTCACACAACTTACCTATGAAGTTTATAGCAATAAAATAT
>NW_020638251.1:475-1000 GCF_003573695.1 Papaver somniferum
GATTTTTCATGAAATCACGGACACAATTTTCATAATGTGAGCATTCACACAACTTACCTATGAAGTTTATAGCAATAAAATATTTCATCATAAATATATCGTCTATCTTCGAAGGTTCCACAAAACACACGCTTTGATTTTTCGAAAAAAGCAGCAATTAATGCAACTTGCATGCATAAATTCTCAAGGATTTTTATCTAATGAAAACAAATTCATGCAACTAAAATATACCATCATATTTTGCACAATATATGTCACGGCTGCATATAAAAAAAAACTATTTTTGCTTCGTATCGTCATTATATATCTTTACAACGAAGGATTATTTCAAAAATATTGTGAAAGCTCACATCTCATACATATGATAAAGTTTTGTATTTAGATGAAAGCTCATAAGCAAAATTTTATCACTGGACACAAGTTCATCATATGAATTTTCCTTCGAGTCGTCGTAATTTGTCTTTAAAATGAAGGATTATTTCGATTTCGTGAAAATTTACTCCTTTTATGATAAAACCATGGCAC
>NW_020638252.1:0-1185 GCF_003573695.1 Papaver somniferum
GCCCAAATCAGTCTAACACCACAAGCCCACAAGAAATTAAACAAACAACCCCACAAGAAATTAATTACAAACCCAACAGAAAAATGGAAAAAATTATTACAAGCCCACAAATTAAAAATGGAAGCCCACAGTTTGGGTTCTCTTAATGGGTTTAGGATTACCTTTGAAGCACAGCCCAGCTGTTCAGTTTGGTTGCAAAAGCCCATTTGGGCTTTGGATCATCCTAAGCTTTGGCTTCAACACTCAAGGCCCAGTTGGGCTTTGGTCTTTCTTCTTTGGCTTGTGTAGCCCAGTTGTGTTTTGGTCTAGCTAAAGCAGCAGCAGACAACAACACCAGACCAACTCAGCAACAGCAACAGGCTTGGCCTGGCAGGAAACAGCAGCAACACCAGGCAGCACCAGGAAGCACAGGTAGGCTTCAGGCAGCAGTTCTGGCACCAGCAGCATCAATCAAGGCTCAACAGCAGGAGCAGATCAGCAACAACAACAACAGCACCAGGCAGCCAGCAACAGCAGGAGCCACAACAGCTCAGGTTGGCAGCAGCACCAAGGGTTAAGCACAGGTAAAGCAGCAACAGGTCCTTGGCAAGCAACAGGTCAGTTGGAGAAGGCACCTGTTACTCAACAGAGTTATCAGTTAAGAGCAAGCTACAAAGAACAGGAAAATTACACTAGATGCTACACTAAATGCTCATGCAGGAATGCAATGCAAAGATGAATATGCAAGTTATGATGCAGAAATGTAAGCAAGAAAACAACTTCAACACAGCACCAGTCCCCGGCAACGGCGCCAAAAACTTGGTAGGCTTCTAAAAGGTCCTACAAATTATAACCGCAAGTGCACGGTGTCGAAAGTGGCAAATGTGCAAGTACGGGTCGAACCACAGAGACTTGGGTGTGTATTGAAGTGAAGAAACAAGTGACAGTAAACCAAAGAAGCAGTGAATGACAGTGGCAAAGGAACAAAGAAAAATCAGTGGCAATGAATAAGAAAAACTTAACCAAAACAGAACATGGGAGAGAAATTGTGGATGGGAATGAAGTGTATGGAGATGGATGAGAATTCTCTTTCACCTAGCTAGTTTGCCTAGGTCAGGTCTTTGTCATATGGCTAGTTAACCACCTAAAGTCCTTGGATTAACCCCTAGCATTGCCTATCTGATTAAAGCATAGGCAATCACAGGT